>NW_011370184.1:88221-114407 GCF_000735185.1 Notothenia coriiceps
AATTTTTCGTCGCTGTATTTTTTTTACAGACCCTAAATTTTCATCATACTCAAAAATCGCCTGGACCTCCAAGATCTAACCTCCGTATTGATGAAAAAACAACACAAAGGGAACAGACACAGTCTTTGCGACTGGGCAGACTACTAAGAACACAAAAAACATAACACAAAAGTATTAAATCGTTCCCCAGTTCCTTTAACATAAAAACCGGATTTGGGTAAGCTCAAAATATGCATCGTCAAGTAAAACAAAAAAACATCTCCAACAAATTTAACATAATAAAGTAAAGAATCACAAACAAACTCGCTTGTCTCTTTCCTGAAGTTTGTCACTCAACAATAAAAACTTAGGAGAAAAAGGAATCAACTAAACCCCTGAGCTTCGCGCACAAGACGTCCACACGAAAAAGAATAAATACTCTCCACGTCATAGGCAGAGACTCACTATTTATTAATCATCCTGGGCAAAAAAAAAAAGTCATTAAGAGGGACGAAACACCCCCCTGTAATCAAGAAATGCAAGAGATCTAATACAAGAAATCCAACACATCCGACTTAAATCATTGACAAAATTAACACCCCTGACAACTTTTTAAGTTTGATAAATTGGACAAGAGAGAACTGGGAGGCTTCTTAGTCACTGACAACTTCCCTGCTAAGACCGTCAAAAAGGTTCTTAAAAATCCGAAGAACAGGGCTCGGTCTTCTCCCTGTCGAACGTCGAACCTTTCACTGGTTGAAAATTGGAACCAAGGGACCCTTTAATAAGTTTTCATACACCGTGTCCCTTTGGGGAACTCGGGTCTTTAAACCGTTCGTTCTACCCGTAACAAACTTCCCCCTCGTTGTTCCCGGTAAGGTCACCGATGGTTGAATCCGAACCCCGCTTATAAGCTAAGAGCCAAAAGCCCTAGCGCCTATTTTTTAAAAAACTAGCCTAACGCTAAATCGACCCTGTATAATAAGTCTTATACTGTTAGAATTATTTTTTTCGCGATTCCCCGGCGTTGTTTTGGGGGTTGGTCATTAGTCAACGAAACCGCACATAACGGCACATCTGTGCGGGTGCTTCGCTCGTCGCAACCGAATGCCCCTCACCCTGACTCTGTCTCCCCCTTTCCTCCTTTTGTTGCTTTCAACAGTTTTCTTTTTACTCGCGCTTTTTGATTTCCTGCAATTCAACTGTTAATAACCGCTTGCGCTTTTTCGCTTGGGTGGCATCCGGATGAATCCTTCCTTGGTATCACTGTTTTTTTAACAGGGTGTGGTGCAGTCCGACACACTGTACCCCAAGCTAATTGCCCGGTTTCGCTGGGTCTCGTTCTGCCTTTCGGCCAAGACGTTTTTTATAAACGGGCCACCCATTCATTTGGTTTTCGGGGTCTGCCCCTTACTGCTGATTTGGGAAAAAGGTAGGGGACTTTTTCCGGGGTGGTTGGGGTATTTTTGTTGTGGTCCTCTCAACACTGGGGGGTGAACGGGCCCGAGTTCGATCGTGTTTGGGGTGGATGGGTGCTTCGATTTCCGGGTGGGTGTTGCGTGTTGCAGCGGGCATTTGCTAGTTTATTTTTCTTGCTTTTGTAAGTTAGGTCCAGCAACGAAACGGTCCCCCGGTAAAACGGGGCATACTTTTTTGTCAGTTCCGCTTCCGTTTTTGATATTTGCTCGCCGATTTTAAGTGAATAACGGAGCGATTCTATGACACGGGGGACCATGGGTTGTCACCCCTTTTTCTTCAAGTCCTTTTTTGACTTAGTTGTTCACACAATCTGGGTCCATGCTTCGAGGGACCATTCCCTTTTATGAAAAAGAGCCCCTGCCGCTAACACGGGTTGGTCGGAAAAATATACTTACGGCAGCATTCACCCCTTTTAAAGAGAACTTACTACAATTAATGAAAACGGTGCGTGGGTGGCTTAGATACCAGATTCGGCTTGTTTAAGCCTCGGTATTATACTCCAAAGAAGGTGCCCTAAAGGTAAAGTAAACTGCTCCCTCACCGAAAGATGTGTCGTTTACCGAATGTCCCCCTTTGTGTTCGTATGAGGTCCTCCCTGGTATTGACCCTTTAGTCAGGTCGGGGTCCCCCGGACCCCTCCTTACGTGAAAAGTTTTAGACGGAAAAATCCTTCTTAGCCTGGTTCCACACGTAGTGTGTCGTGTTGCACCGGTTTGCAAAAACAGTTCCCGACAAAGGGAGTTTTCCCGACCAGGGCCGGACGTCACCGAAACCAGTACCTGACGTTTTTAGAAACGTAAACCCAATGTCAAGTACTACTATCGCGATTATTATTTTTTTTCAAGGTGACAACCTGACCAGGGTTTCATGTAAAGTTCGGAGATTATTATCGAGGTCATGTTACTAAAAGCATAAGGAATATGTGACAACGGGTATTTCGACCCTTATTTTACATTAAAAAAAATTTGGAAAGAAAGAGTACTTTTGTACTAATCATTGTTACAACCTTAAATAAGCAAGTATTTTCATAATAAGAGGTTTACCATTGACCCTGCAAGGTCAATCGGATACAATTACAATAAACGTGGACAATTAAATGACCTAGCACATATTTAACCTTATCTTTATCCTCTTACATAGACTTTTTGTTTTCTTTCACAATTCATGAAAAGAGTTTATGAAAAGTACCTTCCTTTCTTTTTTTCTTTGATTTCGTCCGACGTTGTTCCTCCCGAGCTCGGGAATTTTTGGACCTCGTGGCACTACTGTCTGTAGTTGGAATGGTCCACAAGAGCGGTAACGGTTTAACTACCGTGCTCATGACCGCCTCTCCGTTAACGTTGTTCCAAAAGATAGAACGGACTACCGTTTTTGGCAAGGGGGAAGAAGTACCCCGTTTCTGGTAACTCAGGAACCTCAGACATGTGTTCCGGAATTAAGGTGAACAACTCAAAAGGGGTGACTACGGGAGAGACCAACTTTCGGTGTAAAGTCACAAGCGAAGAACACCTTTTGGAAAAGGATGCCGGAAAGGGTAAATTGGGGTCTCCAGAACTGTCCGGTCCTTTCCCTACTGTGTCCTCGAATGCTTCCCCGTAGGTTTTTGTTGATGATAGTGGTCGTATAACTTACTTTCTTCCATACTACTACTACGGTGACTCTGGAGCAATTGTCGTAGAAGACAAACTAGGAGCCCAGTTTCGTGGAAGACATAAAACTTCTTTCGACAGTCCCTGGTCCAAAGTGTTGGTTTTCTCTGTGACCTTTACACGAAGAGGTTGGGCTTTCTCCGTTTGCAACCTTCTGAGTTGTTTTCCACCTAATTCCCCGGGGAACACTGTCCTGAAGGTTCTGGAAGTTTACAAGGAGACGGTAACTCCCGGTCCACCCGGGGAACAAAAGATAAGTCGCTAAATTTTGAAAACTTTAACCCCGGGAAGAAAAGTGGACGAGTCATGAGACGATAAGTAACGTACCGCCTGGGTTGCCCATCCACTAGAGACAACAAAGGTAGGTTGGCCCACGAGGGGTCCATCAGGTGGCCTCGAGGAAAACACGTCAAACAAGAAAAAAAAGAAGAAAAGGGTCTCAATTAACTCTTTCATGATTTTTGGAAAACAAAACATGTAAGGGATAAAAGATACGGTTAAAATTATTTTTGTTAAGGGTCATTAAATGGTTTCACCGATTCTAATGTATCCATGACCAAACGCGTCACAATGGATAAACTCTTCTACTCTCTACCTTCAAGTGTAACAATGTAACGCGTCCGCTACCTCTTCTTCGGCATTTTTTTACGCTCACTAAAACTCAAGGTCCGAAATACACCGGTTTGTCACCAATATTCTTACTTGCTTAGACATGGCTCGCACATATCTCGAACTTTTCATCGGAAAACACTCAACAGCTCACAATAACCCGGATAGTAGTAAAAATCGCAATGGGGGTTACGTTCACGTCCAGCTTACCTGGGTTCGTAAAAGTCCCCGGGCCTGGGCGGAAACTCCCCCTTGTCGGCACTGTTTGCAACTGCGCAACAGACGAACACTAAACCGTCCGCGTGAACAAAGCCACAAGAAAAAAAGGGGGAATTCCGGGGTCTCAAACTCCGTACGACGTCGGGGACCGACCCTTAAGGGTCCCAAATACAACAGGAAGACGCCTCAATACGAACAGACATTCCCGTAAAACGACACCATCTCGGGGCTGAGCGAGCAGTGACTTACAGCCTCTCTGAAAAAGCACTCCGAAAGGCTACAATGCCGATCCCCCCGTATCTAGCCCACCGTTCAGTACCACATTCCTTGGCTCTAGTAAAAAGTCCCTATCAAGGTACGAAGCTCGTACTATCTTCGCACGTAGCGGCGCTCTCTTCAAAACAGAATGGTCCTCCACGCATGCACCCCAGATCGCACTAGTCACAAAGGACGCACAGAAAAGGTGACACCGCCCCGTAGTCACTCAGACATCGCCGTTATCTCACCATCCGCGAACGCAATATCAAACGAGGCGCACAACCTGACAAAAACGCGTTCGACGTTCTCGTGCTGACCTACCTAACACACACAACAACTCACAATCGGCCCCGCTGCACAGCACACACCGAATACGAGCACAACCCACGATCGAACTCCGGGCGTCAGCGTGTGACGAGACACACAATCTCACACCCACCACAAGCCACTCACTTCTCCAACTCAGCATAAGGGGCAGGACCGACCACAATGATGGTGGCCGTCACGCGCCGAAGCAGACGAGCGAACCAGGCGACAAACGGCACATTTCGGCTGGGTCTACCAGGTGTGTCGACTGCACCTACACTGCTCGAGAAAAGACGTCGATACTGCAAGCGAGACAGCGGAACGCCCGCCACTTCCATTACACAGAGTGAAAGTGCAGGCAGCAACACGCGAGCTAAAACTCGTCTCGAACGAGACACCAAGTAGGGGCAAAGCCAGGCAGACAGCAGTCAAAGTGAGACAGGCTGCGCACGGCACGCCGCACACGGAGCCCGACGCTCTCGACTATCGACCCACAACGCGGACTCCCGCGCGATGAAAAAATAAGTTCTATGCCAGCTCATCAGCCATCCAGGGCTCTCGCCACTCATCAGCGCTCAGCTCAGCTTCCACACCATAGCGGCTAGCGGATTGGCCCTAGCTTAATAGCGGGTCGGATTCACCATCGGTGGCTTAACGGGAGACAACGAGAGTCGCTGTCTACGGTACGAACGGTGTTTAACGGAGTCCAGTGCACTCGCGCTTGTATCACTATTAAAGTCCTGCACACACGCGCTCGCACGTCACAAGGAAGACCGAGCCCCTCTCTTCTGGTTCTCCTTTCTACTTTAAAGCGACTATTGGACGGCGCCTTAGACAGCGGAGCGGCTCAGTGCCTTAAGAACCGCACGCACGCACGCAACACTCCCCAATTTAATCATAACCAAAGTTGCGTCAGGTGTAATTTTGTCCATGATTTAGTCGCATGAAGTGATTTCTGGTCAGCACTCTATATGTCTTTCTGTCTTTTATCGCGTCGCGCTTCTCTCAACCCTCTTTCTCGCTTATCTGTAAACTAGAAGGTCTATCTTGACCTCAACTCGTACGTACCCACAGTAAGGTTGTCACAGTCGACTTCTCTTATAATCTCTCGACTCTCTGACTAAGTTTCGCGCCTTCTCCTCCGTACCTTTCAGCGCTACGTCTTTTCACTTCGTGACACTCTTCTTTCCTCCTCCCAGCCGTAGTGAGGGACAAGACTTGCAGAAGACTGACCCAAGGCAGTGATCTGTGAATTCTTTCACCTAGTGCTAAGTGAGCGACAAGACTTCCACAACATCTTTGACGAAGGCGCACTCCAACAGTTTCTTATGCTAAACGTCCTTATCGACGACGACTGAAATATTCTCTTCCCGACTTCACCCAAATCGGGCTTTTATGTAAATGACCTGCGAGACCGATGCCTTACACTACCTTCGTCGGCTTCACGCGAGTCCCCCAGTAAGCGTCCTGCCCAGTCGAAACGACAGGGGTCAGCTCCTACTTGATTTGTACCCTTGTGCGAAGATAATACAGAGTTCTTTCTATGCCTGTTTGAGGGTCATTTGGAGTACAGGCGACTTCTTCGACAAACTGCAAGCAAACAATCTATAAGAGATCCAGACATACCATAGAACACCGCCCGAAAATTACTTGATAATTAATAGACATCGACGTGCAACTAAAACCATAGGTACATAAAAAAAGAATACAATAAATATCGAAAAGAAAATACTACTCACTACAAATTCTACGGTAAAAGAATGTACGAAAAGTAAAAAAACATTTCGGTGAAACTTCAACGGACACACAACTTTTCAACGATATATTATTTGAACGGAACGGATTATTTCTAAAATACACTTAGTAATGTCAACTAAACAACTACCTCTAATTACACTTATTTAGATTGAGATCCAATGGCCATGAGAACGCATAGTGATGAGTGGCTTCATATCTTAGACTCCACTGTAACTTTTATCCATGTATTTTTTCTTTTAATGTTTATTTTATTAGCTTTTCTTGTTAATGACTGATTTTAAATGCCATTTTCTTAATAGCTTTCATTTTTTGTAAAGCACTTTGAATTGCCTTGTGTTGAAAAGTGCTATATAAATAAACTTGCCTTGCCTTGCCTAATAAAGATTTCATGTGACACATACAATTGATTTGTTGATGGGAATTAATGTGAATAAATTAACTCTAGGTTAACGGTACTCTTGCTATCACTACTCACCGACACTATAAACCTTATCCCTCATGCTAGCCCTGACAACACCGGTAAGCACACCTTCATCTAGGCTGCACTGTAACGTGTCCTGACTTGTAGTGGTTCTCTCCTCTATCTACACTCTTCTTGTCATCTTTGTAAAACGATATCAGACTGGTAATTGACACAGCCATGACTTCTAGTTAAATTCAGTGTGGCTAAAATGAAAAGCTTTGTTAAAATATGCAAGCACGCGAAAGTCAAATTCAGCTTTATTGTCAAAAATTCTACATGAGTTATACATCCAGAAATATCGAAATATCGTTTCCCACAGTGTGACATGTATACATAAAACAAAACAAAAAGGGCCTAGACAAACGTGGTATACATTAAACAAAACAAAAAGGGCCTAGATAACCGGGGTATACAGTTTAAAATGTTAATATATTTTATTTAAAGTGTTCAAAGTGCAGTTTCAGTGCAAGTCAGTTGAAACGATCTTAAGTTGGCGTGACGTTGAAGTCGTGCGACCCTGCTGCTGTACTGGCTTGTAGTTCGTTTATAGCATAACGTTAGCATTTAGCGACTAGATTTATGATTCAGAAATTATAAAAGTAGGGTTGACATGTGGAGATTATCCGGCTGAACAAAACGTGATCCCTCTCTTAAATGTGTGTCAACCACA
This sequence comes from Notothenia coriiceps, assembly GCF_000735185.1. Taxonomy (NCBI): domain Eukaryota; kingdom Metazoa; phylum Chordata; class Actinopteri; order Perciformes; family Nototheniidae; genus Notothenia; species Notothenia coriiceps. The sequence goes on from NW_011370184.1 coordinate 95,612, forward strand.
GACCTTATTTCGAGCTATTTTCCAAAATCCTATGGAGAATTTGCATTGGTTTTTCAAGAAGGAACCGGAAGAAGTTTACTTCCGGGTTTTACGACGCGTCACTACGGTTCTCTATTACAGGACCCGGATAAAGATTTCATATGAAGCCAATTTAATAACTCATGTGAAGTCAATTAGCTTGAAATATATGTTTTTGTGTGATTATTTCAAAGTCATTCATAGACAACAATAATGAATTCTGAAGGGAATTGCACATAATCGCATGATAAGCAGTTTCCGTTGTTGTAACAGACATGTGTACATAAAGACAAGATACTCCCTCTAGGGGGGAACGTTGGGATTTTAGTCTCTGCTGATGCAGATTTCAATTTTTTATCAAATAACTTCACGTTCCTCTATTATACAACCATTAGGTTCCTATATGTTCCCATCAGCAAATCAAGTACGCCTAACACTGACCTTTGTGCACTTTTTAAACTCCAGTCAGCTGTTTTTTATTTCTGCTGCCCAGCACAGCACTCCCTTCAACCCTCGACATCAGTAAACCTGAAATCAGATGATGACAGCTCTGGGGAATGAATTTAGCCCGACACTGAGTCCACACCAAAGTCTGATTCATGTTTACCTTGAACTGCTAAACTAGTGTTGGACCACTTTGACAAAAGTTCAAAGACCTTAAAAGACTTTGATTATAGTTCAATAAACTTCAGACGGAAGCAAGCAGCTCATCTGGTAAAGATTAGAGAAAGAAAAATTGTCTCACCTTGGCCTCGAACTTCTTCTAACACCTTTTCATTTCCTTCTAACAGACAGTAATTTCCTGTTGGGTAACGCCCAGGGTCACCGCGGCTACCCCATCGTTTACTGCTCGGACGGCTTCTGTGAACTGACGGGCTTCACCAGAACTGAGGTGATGCAGAAGAACTGCAGCTGCCGCTTCCTGTACGGCATGGACACCTGCGAGCACGTGGCCCAGCAGATGGAGAAGGCTCTGGAGGGCCGAGAGGAGTACCAGGCCGAGGTCCACTTCTACAAGAAAAATGGTGGGTGCACGGCAAAGAAGATAGGGAGGAGAGAGCCCTAAATGTGTTGGCATAATCTTCATTTTCTTCAAAGATTGTTTGGCAATTAACATTCCTTTCATCCTGTGTTAAGTTGATTTGAACTGGATTCTGCTCTTTCTGATTCTGCTGTATCAGTTCATTGTGTGATTTATTTTGTATTCATCTCTATGGAGAGCACATTTATTTTTAGATTTAACATTTTGGTTTTATTATGATTCCCGACAGTGATCCTGAATTTGAAATAAAGCATGTCAGCACTGGAATACGTTTTGCACTTGGTGCTCATTAGTATTAAAATAAAACCATAAGGTCAAGTGAAAATCTGCAGTCCGCTTTTCTTATCCCTTCACATGAGGGCAAACGGTCTGAAGGACTGAACTTGTGTGCCGGAACAAAACTCTTAAAGTCAGTCTTGAATACATTATTCATTATTAACATGTGTTTATTGATCTAATTTGTTTACACAAGAACTGTCCTAGATTCAAACATATGGCATCATATAAGGTACTAAAAGGTGAGATAATAATACAAAATAAAGTAAATACAAATCTAAAAGTGATTAACAGTTGAAACTTTGCTGTCAACAAGTACACATCAAAAAATACAGTCACATATAGGATTGAGCATGGGACACATTCATGAAAATAATATATGTTATATATTTCATTCACCATAGCACACACTTCTAATGCATCCTTAATATCACCATTTTGGGCAAATCGTGACGATTTAGGACATTTACAAGTGCCTGAACTTGTTTTTAAATGTTCTACACATTTGTCAATAGAGAGGCACACTTCCAGCAGATCTCAATCCAGTACCTCGCCCCAGTCATCGTTTTGTAGTGTAGAAAATACAAGGTATTGTACATACTGTATGTGTTTGTTTACCACTGTAGTTTAAATCCATTTCTTCTTAATCCTTCTGACAACCTGTATCAGACTCAAAATACGATGGCATGCATTTCAAAAGAACATACAACACAGTTTAATCCTCTCTGATCGGTACACAGGATTCTCTTTCCAGACCTGCTGCCTCGACGTGTGAGAACCGCTAATTATGCTGATGGATTACCAAATCTGCTCCTTAGTGAAAATAGCTTTTTCTTTTCATTTTCTTCTTCTTTCACAGTACAGTAATGCAGTTACAGTAAGGAAGTGACAGTATAACTAATGAGGGGAAAGACACAATCATTTATTATATGCCCAAATAAAAAACATAATGCAGTTAAGACACAACACCATTTCCATTCTCATGCATTTCAATTTCTTCAGTACCGTATTACAAATAACCAGTAACCAAAGCTGTCATTACAAAGCATTTGATTTCCCTCTATGGAAGAGTAGAAGTAGAAAATGGTCGTTAAAAGAAGATACTTGAGTAAACTAAAAGTACCTCAAATGTGTACAATACTTTAGTGAATGTACTTTTAGCACCTAATGCTTGCAAGCACAAAGCACACACAAATAGCTTTTCTCATGTTGTACAGTGTAGTTACACCCACAGCCTTGAGCCAAGACACAACATAACTATTGTCTTCCTTGGCGCCACACACACACACACACACACACACACACACACACACACACACACACACACACACACACACACACACACACACACACACACACACAGGGGACAAGAGATGCGGAGCAGCGATTCTGCAGAGTAGCTAATGAGCGTTCTGGGTTACGACGAGGTCTTACATCTATGGCGCTCCTTCCCTGCCTGACTTGTTAAAACCAACCCTGTGACTTGCTCTTTCTCTCTGTGCACACTCCTCCTGAACATGATCCATATCTAATTGGAGGTATATTTTTAGAAAGGCTATACGTGACAAATATGTTGAGAGCTGGCATGATGACATGGGATATCACAGTGCTTGGAGCCATCACTGAAGTCATTAAGAGATCTATAACATTACACTGCATGTTGACGATTTTCCTTCATTCAATAAATAGAGATTTCTGATTTTGTTCCAGGTGTGGCCTTCTGGTGTCTGCTTGACATCGTGCCCATAAAGAACGAAAAGGGCGAAATGGTTCTCTTCCTCTTCTCATTCAAGGACATCACCGACACCTATGGAAGGGCCCACCACAACAGCAAGAAGGAAGGTAGGCTACAGGGTTTCTTAGAAAATAAAAGTATTTGCTTACTTGGAGCATGATTTACGAGCAGGTCATCCTCTGGTTCCCAGCTTTCCGTTTCTACCTGTGCTCTTGTTCATCACTGTCACATTCTGCCCAGCAGTTTGTGGTTGTGTTGGAATCCGTTCACCGAACTCAGACAATGTTTTCGCAATGGTAGTTTGATTCGGGCGTCGATCTCCTCGAGTGGAACCTGGACACAGTCTGTTGCAAAAATCAAGCAGTATGCCGGGGGAAATCATTGTGAGAAAATGAAATCGAAAGGAAAGTCAAGCACCTACTAGTTGGAGGTGTTTTTGTGTCTTACTTGGGGAACTGCAACAGGGAGGAATATTCAGCATTAAAAAAAGAAATGTAATTACTTTATGTTGACGAATATTCCTCAGGTGTTATTTGTCTTACTTACTGAAATGCCCTGATCTTTTCTTATTCTTTATCATCTTTAAAAGGATATATGAAACTTAAAAAAAACTGAAAATACTGCCCCTTTAACAATGAGAATCACAGTTGAAAAGTAGAACAAATTTAAAAATGGAACTATATCAATTCAATTAAAAATAAGAAACAAAGAAAGATATTTAAAGAAAAAAAAAGGAAAAGGTGTCAGTCAGAGGAGAGAGATTGGGGAGGGTTGAAAAAAGATTCAAATAGAATAATTAATTTGAGCTTGCGCTGATCTGAGCAACTTTGTGACAGTTTCAGAGGACAAGAGGAGGAGGAAGAGCAGCTCTCACTTCAGGGAGGCCAGGAAGCGTGGACGCACCGTGCTGTACCATCTGACCAGCCAGTTCTGCAGGGGAAGAAAAAGGGATGTCAACCTTGGGGATGTAAGTACTTTTACTACTCTCAAATACTGCTGATTGGCTGCGACGGTATATTTGTGTGTGACACATGCCCTCTGGGATACCATGAAATGCACAACCCTAAATCTTGAAGTAAAATTAAAAATGTTAATATTTAAGAGATGAGATCTAGGAAGGAAATATAAAATGTCTTGATCCAGATTCCCATCATCATCATCATTTTTGGGGGGAATTTCAACACCTCAAATTAGGAGCTGCATGATGAATGTCATATTGTCACCACCATGTTCCATTAAATTACATTTGCTGTTATGTCAAAATTAGGCCGCTGTATCTTCACATTATACAGTATATGTATTTAAGTAAGTTGTTGTTTATGGATACAATGGACTCTTTCCTTATAGCTTTCAATCATATTCAGACAAGTGTGCTGTTTTGTGTTTCAAGTGCGTTTGTGTTTCAAGTACCTCAAGGGGCCATGTTGAGGTGAAATAGACCCTAGCTATCATCGGTTTCATTCCCACTTGTTATTTCTACAGAACAAAGGCCTTCATAGGCTGTGAATAATACAGTTGCACTCCAGGAAAATGTTATTCATGAGACCGAGCTCCTGGTTTGCTCTCAGATACCATACAGGAAAAGTTGTTTCAGGTAGAAAGAAAAAGGAGGTACTTCATATCTAACTTGGGAACATTTATGTTAGAATATCTACCATATTTTCCTGTTATTACAAGACACCACATTTAACTGTAGCTATCGTGCTGACATGGTAAGTTGCTGCTTTCTCTCAGTTTTAAATGGTTGTTAAAAGAAGAATTTGTGTTTTTGAATGTGTGTAAGACAAATAAACAAGCTATTTAAAAAGGTCATGTAAGGCTGATGTCCATTTTTTTTTTACTGTTGTGTGACATTTTATAGACCAAATGATTAAACGTTTACCGAAAAAAATATCAATTCAGATTTTTAAAAAAGCACCCAAATTAGAAAGTTTCTGTAAAGGCAGTGATAAAGGCCCTCACATGAACCTGACCCGCATCCTGTTCACGAAACAAAAGCTCTGCTGCTGCTCTCTTTACCGACCTGCAGGTGTCTTCATGGAAATCAACGTGCTAAACCTCCACTCAGTTTGCCAGACCTCCTGCTGACTCGCTTCCATTCTTACCTTTTTACAGATGGCACAGTTCACTGATATCATGCACACACCTGTTCTAATAGTCCAATCTCATGCACCAGAAAAAATGAACACATAAAACCCTCAACAATCAGCGATAATGTGTTCTACCACTAGGTACATTAACATTTTAAAGTTTTTAGTCATCCACACAGATGTTATATGTGAATTCTCTTAAGAGGCCAAAAAAATCAGTATTTTACATAAAAATCAAATTGTAGGTAGGAGAAAATGAGCACAGTAAGCACATCATGAACCATATTCAGCATTTTAGTTTGAACATACCTTTTTTCTTTTAACTCATAAAAAATGTTCAATTCCATGCTGAAGAAAATAGCCAGCGCCTAATTCATTTCTATCCCTAGGGAGGGACTGAAAGTAACATACAGACTAGTTAGACTATGAGTAGTTCATAAAAAGCCCGTGATGATGGTGCATATTATAAATGCAGGCAAACTGTGTGTTTTTGGATACAAAACAAAAACATCTACTGGTTAGAATACAAATTAAATCTATTTCTGTAAGGAGTTGTTTTGTTTTTCTGGGTATTTGACAGCTCATTGCACTGTGTCTTGTATCAGGGATCTTGGAAAATATTTGTTCAGACCTGCCAACAGTGTTAAACAGATACAATGCATCTTGAATGAGAATGAAACTCAAAGCAATAATGACATGCAATAGACTCAAACTCCAGACTCCCACTTTGTATTACTCACAATTTGACTGGATTGTCTCTTCATGCACCCCTCCGATGTTACTGTTCAATTCATAAAATTGCCTACTCATAAAGCATAATATCATAATATCAATTCTGAATGAAGTTTCTGATGAATGTCGAAAATGTTAGGAAAGCATGAATGCCCTAAAACATATTATTTTTTTCCCTTATGGCACTTATCTTCATATTAAAATGCACCATCATAAAAGTCTTAAATAATATAATTGTATAGCCTACCAATCATATCTGGAAATCGCAATGTTGTACAATTTAGGACTACAGGAATAATTTATAAAGCAATACATAATATTCTTCACAGCAACATTGCAACCATGTTCTCATCTTTATTTCAATTTGTGTGGTAAATGTTTGCAATGATTTGGCTATAGAACTCAAAGCAAACTAAATAAATCAGGATTTAGAGATTAATAAACACTATGAATTAAAGTGACAAGCAGGTTTTAGGTGATTGTAGCCGAGCCTTCAATATCTGATCAACACAGTGTGGATATTTGTATTGTATAATAGAAAACTGTATTTTTGGGGGAATTTATGTATAAAAACGATATATTTAGTTTTGCACTTGAGTTATGGAGAATGAGAAATAAATATGCAGAGGTGGGAAACTAAATACATTTACTCAGTTCTAGTGGTGCAGTGACGCATCCTAAAACCCTTTTATAATCTATCGATTATATTTATGATTCGAACATTATAAAAGTAGGGTAGACATGTGGAGATTATCTGGCTGAACAAAACGTGTCGAGGGAACCAGCAGCTTACTTCCTGGTTTTAGGACGTGTCACTGGCTGCACCTCTCAATATGCCAATATAAACAAGGTCTTCTGTCGGCTCTGTACACCAATGCCGACCTATGCTGACAAGTAAGTGAAGAGTAGACAATATAAAGGTATTGGCGAAATGTCCCAGCAGTTTAGGATAATGAAGGTTCTAATCAAATCAATTACATAGCCATTACATGTCTAACTCCTAATGACAGGAAGGCAGAAAGTGCATTATACAAATAGGCCTAATAATACTCATAATAATAGCAGACATTTTTTAACAATGACCACAATATCATTATTTTAATGAACCAAATATGAACAATTGAGGAAAATGAGGAAGAACTGATGATTCAAATGTTGTAGTAAAAGTAGTAATGTAGTGCATAAATTACAATTACAACAAATGTGTTAATTTTATTCATTATTAGTCGATTTTTTTTTTTTGGACGAATGCTCCGGGCCAGTGGTTACAATGGTGGGGCCAGTGATAATACAAGTCCACCGGCCCGGAGGGCCAGTGGCATTTTACCCTTAATGTCTACCTCTGCGGTAAGTCACTATGACCCCCGTCGACAATTTACTAGCGGTATTTACTTGTGGTACCGCGGTGGGCCGGCGGTACCGAAGTGGGCCGGTCGAGAGTCCCGGGCTGATTTGTAGTCCCAGTCCGCCCCTGGCTACTACTTACATTTTACATATTTTCTACCGTTTGAGTGGTAAAATACACTGTGGGTAACCATGGAAACGGCACTTAAGTTTAACGTAGCAAGCAGCAAGTTTAGCTAACAACCGGTTTGGAAAAAACTAGCTTTATAATAACGCATAATTGAACTAAAAATACTAAGAAAAGATAAACAAACCTGGAACAAACATGGATTATTATCAGAATTTGGTTAAGGTGAGTAGTTAATAGCCTACTACTTTCTCAATAATAACTGACAAACACATCCCAGGGTCTATTTGTTTGGTTTATGTGTCAAATAATCGGCATTCATAGAGTTATTTATATTTGGTAATCGAGTTAGTCTTAGTTGTTTTCTGAGTCTCTACCTCTCATCGTTCTTTACTACCCTACAGAGGTGGAAAAAGTATCAGAGTGTAGGAATACCCAGTTGCAGTAAAAGTCCTAATATCACAATGTTAGACATAAAAGTGTTAGCATTAAAATATACTTTAAGTACCAAAAGTAAAAGTACTCATTATGCAGATTAGCCCATATTAGATTAATATTGTTAATGTTTTATTATAAATATTGATGCATTAGACTCTAATGGATCAATACTTTCTCAATGGGAGAAGTGACATTTTTAGTTTTGAACAAGAGCAGTGATTTTTGGCTCGTGAAGAGTGCTGTCAGTCAGGGAGCGGCGAGTGCTACTTTTTATTGAGTTCATGTGTGAAAAGCTTGATTCACATACATGTTGATCCAAACATACTGAGCACACAGATCGCTACTTTCTGAACGTTAGGGAACTGCTGTTTGTTAACGTCACTCCAAAACTTCGCTAGCCCGTTACTGCGCTGCTCTTGTGCCATGGTTACGGATGACTGCATGTCAATAAGTTCCAGTGTACATTTCCCCTCGTCGATGGAGGGGACCACCTCCTTTGCTTTGGTGGGTACGGTCCCCCTCTATTGCGACAGTGAAGGGGTCTCTGGTAAAGCCCATCACGGTCCAATCGACCGGCAAAGTTCTCTTTCAACCTCGAAATGAAATCTGTCATCACATCCGTGATTTGTGCCGGGGATGTTAATGTGTTTGTGGAGCGTCGGAAAATGCAGCATCCGACCCGTGCTCAAGTCGGTCGCGAAAAGGTCCAGCTTGAATTGGAATGCGCGCATCTGCTCCACAAGATCAATGACCGTTGTGTCTCTAGTCTGTTTACCTTCAGAGTTGAGAGAGACATGTTTTAGAGTTGCTATCATAGGACCACCGTTACTAGCACCACTTGATGCACTTTCAAAAAACGCACTGCGTAGTGCTTTGGTGGTTTCTAGGCAACGCGGAGTGTCGCGTTCATAGTGTGTACTAGTGTAGGAATTAAGTAACAAAATATTGAAGTTCTCAAGTGAAGTACAAGTAGCCTACATCTAAATTGTAGTTACAGTAAGTACAGTACTTGAGTATGTCTACTTATTTACTACCACTGGTGCCCTAGGTTCCCCCTGCATTTAGCTTTCTTTGTATTTGTTGCTTTCGCACATTTTCTCTCCCTCTCCATCTGTCACTCTAACGTCATCTCATTTCGGCTTCATCCCTCTGGATTGTCTGTCAGTCACTCTGTGAAGCCACCAATTTTCCTCTGCTTCTGAATTACCCCTCCCTTTTGCTCTTGCTTTCCCACTACAGCTCAAATATTGAAGTGCTGCCTCTCCACTCGGAATTTGAAAATTGGTTGCTTGTCCTCAACAGGAACACTTTCATTGTCCACACTTGATTACAATCTAAATACTGTTCAATTTTTATATATAAAATACATAAAACATTTTAAAATATGATACTCAAAAAGTAAATGACCTGGCAACTATACAATATTGAACATAATGCTTTCACAATATTTGGGTTTTAAAAGTTCATAGACTCTGTTCTCTCTTTTGTAAGGGGACCTTGACTGAAAAAAAAATCCTGTTTAGGAAATATAGCATGAAGAAAATAACGCTGACACTGACATTTCTTCTGCAAAATCAGTGTTTCTGGATATTCAGGGCATTCATTTGATATAGAGTTTTGCTTTGTTAAGTTAAGCACGGGTCAAACATACTTACTCCACCACTGCCTTCTATGCATATATTTTTCCCATTCTTTTTTACTCTTTCTTACTCTGTCTCTCCCTCTATATTTTTCTGACTTTGTCCATCTTTCTGTGTCTTTCTGTCTGCCTCTCAGTAGAAGTTAGCTATCTTCCTCTGCCTCCACAGCACGGCCAGTCACATCTCCTCTGATCTCTATTTGTAGCCTATCATCCCAGGCATGGAAGAAAAGGGGGGTGCTATACTATTTCCTTCCTGTAAAACACATGCATCTTCAGATTAAAGCCTTAAAGACAAAGGTGGCAAGTGACTGCTTAAAGTATCTAAAGTACTGAGATAAAAATACTCAAATGTAAATCCGTAAACTGATTTCAAAAGTACATTTTGTGTACCACATTTTCAAAATATAGAAGAAAGCAAAATCATTCATTGGACCGTATACCACACACTGCGTTGCCTCTTCAAAACATGTTCAGCTTGAGCTTTTCTTTGCCTGAAGACAAACACTGAGTTGTTGTTGTGTCTGTTCTGGCCGTTATGATGCTGTCAACCCATGAGTGTATCAGGTACCGTACTACAGTATAACCAGGCACGCTGTTCATTTTAGGCACTTCCCAGGGGAGAGCCACAATTCTTTTCACTTTAATGCACTTGTCAAAAACGTCTAATCTGGAGGCATTTTAAAGGTTTGATTCAAATACTTATTTGGTTGACTGTGAAATACAGAGCTCACATTCACATCTTACTTTCCCTCAGTTCATATGTTTTTCTTCTTTTTATTTTTGCCCTCTAAACACTCACACACTCACACACACTTTCAGAGAGCAAATGTGTATCCTTAGTTGCTTGCTGTTAGGCAATTTATTGATTGTTGAAACGGCAGATCTTAATGCCAAGAGTAGTAGACCAGTGATTCTAAAATCAAATAATAAGTACCGAGCAAAGCAAGGAGTCAATTGAGAGAGGTTGACTGCAGTTTTTATTGTTCTGCACTTCCGCTGCATTGTTTGAAAGTTATTATTTTGTGGTATAAAAATATTGGCTGAGCATCCTCTGCAATAGATTCTTGCTTGAGGGAGTGCTTGAGACACATGGTATCAGTGCTGGAGCCCAGAGCATGCTGGGACTTGTAGTTGGAACAGTAAGCTCTTAGCCACATTGTGAGTTAATGAAGAGCAGACCAGCTGTGGCTGTGTGAGATGCATGTCCCCAAAGTGCTGGGCTTTTCTTTTTTAATCATTGGGACGTGACGCCCTTGGGTGCCGAAGGTCAGTTGGCTGCACTGACCTCTTGTGTTGTAAGGCAAATGAAAATAAACAGCTTTTGCTGACACAGTTAGTCATCATATGCCACTGCTGTTGATGACAGGTCTCTGCTATTTTTCACTGGGAATACATTGAATGTCCCGTGTCAAGCAGCCACGATTAATACAGCTTTAAAAGTTAGCTGGGAACATCATTGAACTTTAAGATTTGGTTTAAATATCCCCCGGTATTTTTTTTCTAAGAATAACACAAGAAAAAGTTATACATCCTTCCCCAATAGAAAGGACGGCTACAGGGATGACGTACTTTTGTAGGCTAAACCGGCATTTAACCCATAGCATTGGTTACCTCAACAAAAATTACGACATAAATGCAATTAACTGAAGTAAAAAGCTACATTAGGCTATACACAAACTTCACACCATCACTTCTGTTCTTAGGTTATTAGGTGTAATTTCATTTAACACGATTATCTTTTCTACAAAAATATTTTCTCATACCATGATACATTAATTGATCTACAAGTAAGAAAGTTTTAGATGGAATAGTTTGCAAGAGTGCAAGTTCAAACACCACTGTAAAAGCAGACTTCTCATGAGGATGTTTAATTTCCCTGACCACCTTTGCAGTGTGATTAGGCCACATCTCATGAGAAACGCATGCAAAGAAAATGGTTGACTTTGAGAACATGGAGGGCAAAATTGTTAACTTATATTTCTGGTTTTAGGACTCATTCCTGCAGCACTCTGTTGCTATAAACTAGTCAGTCTATTCTCTCCAAGTTAGCTTCACAGCCCTTATAATGAAATCTCTTGTTGCGACTTTATTACCCAACCTCCTTGATGCTTGCCACCAACTGTTTCTGAAGGGGCCGCGGTGTTCTAGGATAGATTACTCATTTAACTCTCCTTTCTGTTCCCCTCTCACCACTGTCAAATCTAATAGCTTCTCCTCCTGTCTCCTAAACATAGTTAAGGCTATTATGTGCCGAGTGCAAGGCTCCATTTGGAGAACTGCGCTCTCATTATGCATCGAATGGATTCCCCACCTCATCAGCAAGAGCAATTCAAGCTTCCTGCAATTGGATTTTCTCAATAAAAAGTAAATGAGTGGAATGAATAAGCATGACTTTTCGAAATAAACGCTGCTGACGGCAATTGTACCGTACCGCTGGACACTTAAAGCACTGATGGCATTTGGAGGGACGAATTTAAGCCAAAGCCAAGTCATGTATGAGAGTATAAGGCGTCATTGTTGGTAATGAATTTCCCCCTCACTGACCACAGGCCTATATCTGCCATTTGGTGTTATTACTGCACAGCCATTTAAAAGGTTTATCACTGTCTATAAGGAGGCTGTCAATAATAGATAACCAAGCAGCATAGCCATTTCAGTTTCACTTGAGTTGCATACGGTATTAAATTATTAGCGGTCAGGGCACAATAGACAGCATTGACATTTATATCAACTGTTTCTGCTAAATGTTGGCGAGGCAATCTCAAATCTGAATAATATTTATTTACACAGCTCTGCCCATAACCATCTTTTCATTAAGTGATGCAGCTTCTCCAATGTGTTGCAGGTGTTTTTTGTATATATATCAACATAAGCTTGAAATATAAGAGGCTATTTGTTGTGTTTATCTTAATGACTGTGTATGTATTCTTACCAAGGTATTTTCTCACTTCTTTTACAGAGCATGATTGAAAAGCCTTCAATACCGGAGTATAAAGTAGCGGCCGTGAAGAAGTCACGCTTCATTCTGCTCCACTACAGCGTGTCCAAGGCGCTGTGGGACTGGCTCATTCTGCTGGCCACCTTCTATGTGGCTGTCACCGTGCCCTACAACGTCAGCTTCACACCGTACGATGACACCGTCACAGACGGGCGCTCCACCATCCCCAGTGACATTGTAGTGGAAATGCTCTTTATGATAGGTTAGTGATGAAAAGAAGACACGGCTCCATGATGTTTACCTGAAGTCATTGCTCTGTGGATCAACCTATTGCTATTGTAGATTACAAATTGTGGTTTAAACACCATCAAGCCAATTTCATCCATACATCTTGATGGTCAAATCAATGCATGTGGAACTATACTTGATACGAAGAATCACAAGAGCATTCTGGTGCTTTTCAAAAACATATATGATGACATGACATTTTCATTAGGTATCTGTCCATTTTCTTTTCTCTCTTAACGCTTATGACAACAGGGTATCCAAGAGCCACAGAGGCATCCTTTTCCCCTGAAAGTACCCCATGTCCAAGTTCTAATCAACCTGGTTGTGTATTCCCTTAGGAATTTCCTTCCACTCTCCGAGGAATTCCTAGTTTGTAATGCCTTTTATTGTCCAAAGGGATGCACCCAAGAATTCAGGTGGCTGAACCTCAACATGTTCCCTTTAGTGTATGAGAAAATGTCCAAGTCTCTCAGCATGGCACGAGGAGAGACGCCATCAGCCAAGCTAGGGAGGGACTTTTTTCAACTTTGTTTCTGCAAGCTCAATATATTATATCACTTTCCAGACTTTTATTCTATTGGAATTTGACTTCCAAAGACATGTCATTGATAGATCGCATGTAAAAGAAGCCCCAAATAGCACACAAAAAGCATGCTAGCCAAAAGGATTCAGGGAAATTTGAATTTGAAATGAAACATTTTGGCATAAACATCCTACCTTCTTGTAGATTTTCATAACTGAGAGGTGAATTGAGTGATGAGCCAACTTCTCCGCAAACATGCACAGCTTGCATCACAGATGAGTTTTCCTACATCAGACCACAAAGCCAGAGGTCTGCTTGTTATGTGCTTATCGCCACATTCTGACACTAAGATGAAGATGACCTGTCTCTCCGTGATTTGTATGTTCATATTCAAGCTGTTCTATATTTGCGTGCATATTCCTCTCATCTCGGGAGGCGTGTGGCGCAGTGGGCTAGTGTGTTGGTGTTCGGATCAGGGGAGCACAGGTTCAAACCCCACTGCAGTTAGCATGTCGTTGTGTCCCTGGGTAAGACACTTCACCCCAAAATTGCTCCTGTGGGGATTGCCCACAGTTTTGAGTATGTAAATCGCTTTGGATAAAAGCGTCTAACATGTAATCTCAAATCATTTATTGTTGTCATTATAACAAACCTTTTCTCACTGTTAACAATCAGTCAGTCAAACACACACTTTTTACATTCCAGTTGGACGAATGTCTATACCATCTTTTAATCGCTGGGGAAACAAAATAACCTTTTTGTTTTATTTGCAGACATTATCCTGAACTTCCGCACCACCTATGTGAGCCAGTCAGGGCAGGTGGTGGTTGAGGCGCGCTCCATTTGGATCCATTACGCCACCAGCTGGTTCTTTGTGGACCTGTTGGCTGCCCTGCCCTTTGACCTGCTGTATGCCTTTAACATCACCGTGGTGAATGCACTCTCCCTAAATAGCACATTTTATACAAGATAAGCACATTTGTTTGAGCAAAGCAAATCACTGCTTACCCAAGCTGTGCTATTCAGCTGTGTTTTTGTAGTCAAAGTGTGTTTCCAGCTATAACATGGCACATGGGTTCACTTCCTCTTTCCTTTTCTCCCTCACAATATCCCCCACTTCTCCTCTTTAGACCTCCCTTGTCCACCTGCTTAAAACAGTTCGCCTGCTACGCCTGCTCCGTCTGCTTCAGAAGCTCGACCGCTACTCCCAGTACAGCGCCATGGTGCTGACCCTACTCATGTCTGTGTTTGCCCTGCTGGCACACTGGATGGCCTGCATCTGGTACATGATTGGACGCTGGGAAATAGCGACCAATGATACCAGGGAAATAGGTGAGTCTGATTGGGGCCTTGCTGCTGTATGAAGGTCAGGTTGGGGGTTTTATGCAGCAAAGGTGGGGGAATCATGCATTGTTTCTCGGTAAAGGATACATTTAGAAATTGTTTCACATTCTTTTTACCATGTGCCATCATGTATTCATTGTCCTCGCTGCGCTTTCTGCTCTGATTTTTTTGACTTTTTTTGGTTAGTCAGTTAAATTCTCTGTATAAAAGGAAAAATCCAATAATTAAGAAAATAGATTAGATTTAGTTGTAGTCCCAAATGGTCCCCTTAACTGGTTGTGAAGTCCTGCTCAGTGGTGATATATTTGCGAATACCTGACTGACACTCTAATGAGGGCCGTGGGTACGCAGATCAAATCTTGATACAAAAAAGCAACTGGTAGACAAAAACCTAAAAACTTGACAGGTTTTTCTAGTCTAGGAATTATCTCTAGGATATCTGAACACTTCTCTGAACATATTATTATTTACATAATTGCTTGCATTAGTACAAAGCTTTTTTTTGTATGTCCAAATTGACTACAAACTTGTTTAATTCTACAGTTTAACCACCATTTATTATTTTTAAACGAACATAAACGGCAACACACATACTGTGACAGTCTACAGCAAAATAAAATACAAATAAATACGATTCAACATCAAGCCTAATTTGCCGTTTCCATTAGTGTCCCTATATGTGATTATCCATACATTTCTGGCAGTTTGTTCCATCTATACAGTAGCAGGGTTAGCGCACACCTGCTAACACTATGCCTTCTTAACCCTGCAAGACCTGGTCTAACTCGACCCTGTCCCTCAACAAAATGCCAGTTCCTGACACTGCAGACATCTCTTTCTGACACACAAACACACAAACCCAAACACACACTGCTGTCTGTCCAAGACCAGGTAATTCCGCACCATCCTGACACTACCATCTGTCTCAGAGCCGACAGGAGACACGCAGACACAATGCTAACATGAACCTTTTGACACTGTTCGCTCCTGCTCTGCCTTCTCCTTCAAGGGTGGCTTCATGAGCTGGGCAAACGGCTGGAGACGCCTTACATCAACAGCACGGTGGGCGGCCCGACAGTGCGCAGCTCCTACATCGCCGCCCTTTATTTCACCCTCAGCAGTCTGACCAGTGTGGGCTTCGGCAATGTCTGTGCCAACACCGATGCTGAGAAGATCTTCTCCATCTGCACCATGCTCATCGGCGGTATGTCTGACGCCACGGTTCATTGTCCCTCTGGTGTCCTGGCATATCAGTGCCTCTGTGTGGCACGCCAGCATTAGTGATTCAGCAGGAAGTGGGATGGAGGAATTGGCTGGCCTTTAAAACACAGCTTGTAGCCATCTTTATAAACCAATAAACAGATTATTTTAGCTGAGGTGGCAATTATTGGGGCAACAATCCGGAAGGTAATTATGCTTTGTTCACAGACTGCTTGTTAAAACAGAGATAAATGCAGCTATCAATTTCTGAGCTCCCCGTGGGAATCAAAAGACAAATAAACAGTAACAAGTGTGAGATTTGTTTTGTGATCAATAGAAATTGAGATTCATATTTTAAAGCAGGAAATGTAACCCTTGAAAATGTATAGAAACACATTTCAACCCATTAAAATTGTGTTAAAAGAACAGCTTTCAGAATAGAATTTAGATTGCCTATGAACAAATATCCAAACGTTATATCATTATCATTAAGGGCTTTAATACTTGTCTATTCTCTCCCTCACACAGCACTGATGCATGCCCTGGTTTTCGGTAACGTGACGGCCATCATCCAGCGCATGTACTCCCGGCGCTCTCTCTACCACACACGCATGAACGACCTGAAGGACTTCATCCGTGTCCACCGTTTGCCCCAGCAGATCAAGCAGCGCATGTTGGAGTACTTCCAGACCACGTGGTCGGTCAACAATGGTATAGATGTCAACATGGTAGGGGTCCCTTACATTGTTGTTGTCATCTAACACTTTAGGACATGGTGCTTTCTGCCCTTTTGAAACTCCGAGGCGATGTTTAGATAGTAATTGAGCACTGAAATCTGAAATCAGAACCCTTTGCACCTGCAATTATTCCTGATCTTTCCTAACACATGGCTGCCCAGCCCCATACACAACCAATTGACATCCTATTGAAATTCATAAGAGGGTAACTGGTGGCAACACAGTCCACTCCCTAATTACCAATGAGTGTCACACCTCATTACATCTGTCACACTTCCCCAGCTCCTGCATGACTTCCCTGATGAGCTGCGGGCCGACATCGCCATGCATCTGAATAAGGACATCCTCCAGCTGCCGGTCTTTCTGGGGGCCAGTCGTGGCTGCCTGCGCTCGCTCTCCCTCCATATAAAAACCTCCTTCTGCGTCCCTGGCGAGTACCTCATCCGTCACGGTGACGCGCTGCATGCCAACTACTTTGTCTGCTCCGGGTCCCTGGAGGTGCTGAAAGACCACATGGTGCTGGCGTTAATAGGTTCGTATTTGGGCTTTTTTGACATCATGTTTTTGTATAAAATCAGAATCGTGATAATGTATTTTTTTCTATTTCAGTAAAAGGGAACCTCTTTGGTTCTGACCTGCCTGGACCAGACCAGGTGATCAAGACCAACGCCGATGTGAAGGCGCTGACCTACTGCGACCTGCAGTATATCAACGTGCGTGGTCTGAGAGAGGTGCTGGAACTGTATCCGGAGTACGCCAGTGTGTTCGCATCCAACATCCACAACAACCTCACTTATAACCTTCGTGAGGGCAGCCAGGATGAGGTACTGAAAACAAACTCACACACAGATATCTGGTGTTGGTTAAAAGTAGTTGGGGTTCAAATTGGGGCAGAATTGTAAAGCTGTCACTGGCAAAGAACACAGTAGTTCAAGTATGCTTAACTCTGAGTATTCCGCACATGTTTAAGCACACAGAAAATGTAGATGAGAATAGCGGTAGTACTTGGGAAAGTCAGAAATTCAAAGTGTCTTTTAATGATATTGTGGTCAAGAAACTAGAAACTATTTGTTCAACTTCTACAATGGATGTCAGCCTGCATGACAGTTAAACATTGGTTCAAAAGAGTCAAAAATGTGCACTTTGATTCTAGAGTGCTAACACCAAAAGATCATGTTTGTGTGTAAGACAACTTTTTCTTGCTAAAAAAATTGGCCCAGACACAAACCTTTTCCCCCTACAATCGTCTGATAGAATAGAGCCCACAACACACAATACAACACATTTGTTCCCCCCCCCCCCCAAGGTGTGTTTTTCACTCTCCTTGACACTTGTTCTACCACAACAACCAAAGGGCTGTTGGTGGCTTGATTGTCAGACCAATTTCTATGCATGGGTGCCACTGTCAGGCGGCCGTATCTCTTCCATGTTGCCACCCCAAAGCCCAGCAGGATGACATTACACCCAGACACTGACCTCTTCTCAATGCTGCTGCCCCTCACAGTTATTTAAGAAAGCATTACGCAAGGAAAGACAATCCTCCAAACTTGCAGAAAAATGCACCCGTTGAACTTAGACATGTAGCACATGTTGTCGGACATTGTTAAATGATGTGTTTCAAGTAAGTAAGTCTTAAACCCCCCCAAAATAATAGCTTAAATCATTACAAAGACATTGCATAAACATAAATGGCTGTCCTGCATGGCGTTTTTTCTAACTGTCTGGAAGAAAAAAAAAATGTATTCAGACTAATCTCAAAACTGCCAATTCTCCCCAAAGGAATTTACCAATCTCATCCTCATTTCACTGTGTCAGGCATTTTATACTTTCAAGCACTTCCCTTAGCTCCCACAGGCCTTTCCCTTTGTCTGATGGTTTGGTTGCTCATTAGTTCATTCATTTTGTTTTTTATTTGTTTGCTTTGGAATATTAGAACAGGGAAACTATGCTGACTGCAATAATTTACTGGATGTATTGTTGCCTGCTAGCCTAGATGAA
Organism: Notothenia coriiceps; assembly: GCF_000735185.1. Classification (NCBI taxonomy): domain Eukaryota; kingdom Metazoa; phylum Chordata; class Actinopteri; order Perciformes; family Nototheniidae; genus Notothenia; species Notothenia coriiceps. The sequence continues at coordinate 114,084 of NW_011370184.1, forward strand.
TCAGCTTCAACTGCAATGATGATATTTTCTAAAACACAAAGATAATTTTGTTGTTGTTTAATTCCAAAAAGAGACATCATAGATAACATTTAGCCTCTTACACATCCATGCATAATGGATTATTATTGGAGAAAAAGTTTCTTCTTCTCAGAAACTCCTCCTCTGTGTATGCATGCCCTATATGTACATATATGATTAGAGTTATGATAGTCTTTAATTGTGATTGAAGCAGGTTTCTCTGTGGTGTTGCTGAGTACTGGCCCTCTACTTGTATCTCACACCGTCTGCTTTGAGTTTATGCTCAAGCGCAAAGCCAGGGCACCC
>NW_011370184.1:114417-130517 GCF_000735185.1 Notothenia coriiceps
CCCCCCCTGACAGGATGAAGGAGTGCTCAGCTGCCTGGTGGAGCTGCCAGGTCCAATAGACTCCTGACACACACACACACACACACACACACACACACACACACACACACACACACACACACACACACACACACACACACACACACTCCTTATTTGAATGGGTGGCTGTTGTAGGATGGGAGGTTATTTTACACTTGAGAGATACTTATAAGAATTGTATGCTGACTGTACAGCAATCAGTCATAGTGAAAACAAACAGATGGTGGGAATGCCAATTACAGTAAAAGGTATCCCTCTTTATCTTGTCATTTGAACTTTTACTGCAGTGGTGTCCATTTAATTTCGATTTAATGTTTTTTTTGTTAGAGAACAATAACATCTTATAGCTGTGACGACCCCTGCTTTACTCTCTCCTGTTGTGTGTCTATGGCCCTTTTAAAGATCTCCCTTCCTCCCTATCAGCGCTGATTGAGGGCACCTGGCCGCCGGTACCGGAGGAGTGAAAGGCTCGAGCCAGAGTCTTGTTCGCTCTCTTTGCTGGAGGATCTGTTTTTGAGAGCAGCTACCAGACTTATGCTTTTTTCCCCCTTCCTCTTAGTTTGGCATTCAACACCTTGCACCACACCATGTTCACACACCCACACCTACACTACTGAGTGATCTTACTGATTAACACATCCCATTGTGGTAGCTCTTTTGTTTAGTTGTTTTCTTTATAATAAATACCTTCCTTATATCGTGTCCGTTCCACGTTTTTGCTATGGCCAAGAGCCAGGCCATGACACAGCTTCTTTCACTTCGTTAAATGCAAACAGAGACAAATACTTGTTTGTGTTTTCTTTTTAACATCGGACCAACATTTACAGTTGACTTTCAAGTTAGTCTTTTAGGATTTAAACTGTAGGAGTCAAATACGTTAAAATTGTTTGATTACCAACACTCTAATAGTTCAACGATTTTTTTTTTTAAACGTGGCTATAATTTAAATGTATCATAATCATATTTGTTAGAAAGGTCAGGTCCCATTTGGCTTTCGGAGCTTTCCGGTGAGTTTCAGCTGATTGATTGGCTGTGGGGCGCAACTCTGATGTTTGGCTTTACTCCCACTGCTCTCATAGAGTTGTTTTTGCTGCAGCCAGTGAAAAATCATTACAAACAATGAACACCTGCTGTACCTGCTCAGCACCAATGGGCATACCAACACAGTTAGCCTCTAGCAATTTGAAATGATATGTCAATGTCAAATATGTTTTTGTTTCCCTTTAGTGCCTTAAAAAACTTGCTGCAGGATTAAGGTCAGGTAAAATGATTGGGAATGCAAATTCTATCAAATTCGACTATTGTTTATTTCTTAAGGGGGTTGTGAGTTTTGAGAGATAAGGGGGGACTGTGCTGTCCTGGGCAGAGTGGGAAGGTCATTCCACCTCCAGGGGACCAGCACTGAGTTCAGATATGCCAGAGTATAAGGACCGTGTCGCCACAGGGAGAGTTAAGTTGTCGGTAGACTTGGAGTGTGAAGAACAAGCTGGCCGGTCAGGAGTTATAGGGAAGCAACCCCCTGTGGAGCCTCACATGACAACGACAGCTTAACAAAGTTGATAAAGACAGCCACTGGAAACCATGTGGTGGGAGAGAGAATGTTTTCTTTAAAGCTAGAGAAATGTTGATGACACGTTGGACTGGATAGGACAGGACTGAAGGAGCTCAGAGAAGATTTGACAAAAAAGGTTTTATTCGACATTTTCAATTCATGCTTTTAGTAGAATAGATCAACAATGTTTGTAATAAACCTAGTTTATCCGCCAACACGATTTCCGGATATTTAGTGAGATTGATTAATCTTCTAACCATAACACCTGGTTGTATACCATAGTTGCAGATTTTCCCTCTTGTGTTTTGGATTTCTTTGTTACTGATTCAAAATGAACTATAAATACCTCATGGCAAAAACAGATCCCACAAAATGAATTCTGGATTTGAAAAGTGGCCCATCATGCAAAACACTGACACACTCTCTATGTCTGTAAAAGGTTTTGTAAGTATGTCAAGACAGCACACTTAAAAGTGACAGAAAACCTTGCCTCAATTAAGTCTCTGCAAACCCACTTTGATATGTAGGACACTTGTGGCATCTGTGGCCCATTAAGTGATATTGATGTTTTTTAATTTGGCACCGATATCTCTGGCTGGCTAATCAGTCCGTGTTGCCCCAGGGTTAGGGGGGGGAATTAGTCCCTGCCTTGAATAGACTCACATATTTGTCCTCTCTTCCTTTCACATAGCAGCACTATCTGTGGAGATGCAGTCCAACTAGGTTTTCCTTTTAACCGTCTTTATGATTTTTAAACTCAGTATTGTTCTCGATGAAGGATTACCGGTACATTTAATGTGTTTCCTTTGTGAATTGCCGTTCTGCATCAAGGAGCATTACTGGCACTATTTCACTGGTAGAGCGATAGACTGTGGCTTGTGTTGTCACATTAAGCCCTGTTGTCAGAAGCACATATTTCTCACACATGAAGGAAGACTTCCCATTACCACAGTTTCATTTCCCATCCAGCTGGCCATTTTTCTAAATTGCTTACAATTTAGCCAGCAGAAAGACAAACCTTCACTGGGATGTTTCTGCATTCGAGTTTAGAGAGTGTGAAGCAAAGGCTTTATCACTGGCCAAGGTCATTTAGAATGACACATTTGGATTTAATGCATTTTAAAAATGGCCAGACATCAGCTAAATTAATAATATGTTCCCTGTGGAGTCTTTGACCTCTACTTTCTTTATGGAGCTCCCAATGGCATCCCACTATTCCACTGATCAACAGGTGGTGGTAACATGCCAAGATATATTCCGCGTTAGTTAAAGTTATCTTTCAGAATGTATTATAAGGAATAACAATGAATGTTTGTAATGTGTTGCTGACCACTGGAAGTAGACTTGGAGGTCAAAAACAGATGTCTCAAACAATGGTTCCGTATTGATTTGTATTATATTTAGGTGATAGTTCAGCCCTCAGTCTACATGACTTCTGTATGCCGATAAGTAAACTCCAAAAGGCACCATTAATTCCCAAATGTGTAAATACATTTAAATTCAAGTTAAAGGTTTGTTACAGATGTATTTTGAAAAACAAGTTTTGGTTCGAGACTATCTTTTGTAATCCTTCTCGCTTTCTTTTTGTTACTGCAGGGTCTCAGCAGGTTTTCACGGTCTCCCAGACTTCACCACGTGAGTTCAAATTAAGTTGTCTTCTCTCAGGGCTCTCATTATTCTTTTTAGCACCACACACGGTTTCCTGAACGTAGTTGTAAGTTATAATACTTTCCAAAGCCTGTTCATGACTTCTTTGAAAGTAGACCCCAATGCAATTGTCTTTAAAGGTGCATTTGTGTCAAATCAATTCCAGAGTTTTTGCGTTTCTGTTTTTTTAAGGTAAAACTCCTGTGTTTTCAGGGGACTTATATATATTGCTTGTGAGTGCTGCTGAGGGAGGGTTTGTGCTAGGACTTCCCCTACAGGTTGAACCCCATTTAAAAGTAGAGTGGCTTAGTCCCTGGAGCTAGCTAACTGGGTCAGTATAGCTCTCCTGATGGGAAACCTTATGAGCTACTTTTCTATGCTCATCTCCAGCCTTATTCTTCCACTATTAAAACACTGTTTACAGAATTCACTGTGTCTGCATTAAAAGTTTATGTAAGTTAATAGTTTTTTACTCACAAGCAGAATTATGTAATGAAAATATGATCAGCTCTATCCCATTGATATCTCATATCTCATTTCTCATTTTAACCGTTACTTACCTGTATACTTAGAATTTGTATCTTTAATTGTATTAATCTTTAATCTTGTGTGAATCTGTGCTGTCCTGTTTTTCAATCTCATCCTGTTGCTGTTTAAACTATTGAATTTCCCCACTGGGTTTAATAAAGGTCCATCTTATCTTATCTTAAAATCTAAATAACACAATAATCAGCAGCTTTCAAATGTAATATTTCAGTGTCACCATATATTGTATAATCATCACCATCCTTCAAAATAAAACAGGCAGATTTAGGATAAATGCACACCTTGGTAGTGAACATTTCAATAAAAAGGGTCCAGTTATTACAGTATGTCACATTTTTATTTACTGTTTTAGCAGGAATCCAGGCTCCCCTCTATCGTGGAGACAAAGGGGGATGACCCTGACGATTTCCCCCTCTCTCCGGCTACCCGCTCCCGCCGAAACCTCCTGCTGCCGAGCTTCAGCAGCCCTGTTCGCCGCACCTCTCTGGGGAACCTCCTGGGGGACGAGTTGCGTCAGTTTAACACTCTGCGACGCTGCCGTTCCCCCAACTTGAGTCGTGCCGTCCACGGACAGAGCTCGTCCCCACAGCTGCCGTCCAAAAAAGAGCACAACTCCTCCCCTAAATCCTCAACAGCCTCAACTTCAGCTCAGGTAGCGACGGGGGCCGAGCAAAAGCCTTCAAAGCTGCTCATCCCAACCGTTACCTGCTTTGGACCCCCTGAACTCAGTCCCAGGTATTGTGCAAATACAATTAAATGAAAAAGACAAGCAGAAAAGAAGCCAGAATGACTTTTTAAATGTAAAATAATTGAAATATTTGAACACCCATTCATTCATCGTAATGCAATACCATGCAATATAGGAACAACATTCATCCTTAGTGCTATCCTTAACTAAAATGTCTTGTTTACGTTGGCATCACGCTGTTTTTACGCTTTTATCCAAAGCAACTCCTTATGTGCAATCAACCATGAGGAAACTAATTTAGAACAGCAGGAGTCTTGCAAGTAAATTAGCTTTAAATAAGCCATATTATTTGAAGAGCTACATACATTTTTGTAAGAGCCTTTTTCAATTATTTTACATGAAGTAATATTTGTTATAATTTCCCCCCTTTAAGAAATAACATAACAATGTATTAACTAACCTGCCTGTGCCATCGACATCATCCAACTAGACTACATATCTATGATGGTCTTTGACGGATTAAAGTAAGGTGTCGCAGTAACAGACACCTAAAGTCGTGCCACAGGTACTTGAATTATCCACTTAATGTAAATGGAGTGTATTTGCATTGCATATTTCAGCAGATGTCACTGCATTTCATTACCAGAGCACCTTATCCTCTTGCCCCAACCATCTGTATTCATAATGTATCCCTGAGTCATCCAGTAAGTCCGAGATATGGGTGCGTGCTGGTTCAGAGAGCTCGGGTGTCCGCCCCTCCAGACCGGGCTCTCCTCCTCATGTTCAAACCCTCATGGGCCCCTGCCAACAGCAGATCTCATGGCCCAATCCTGTGCCCTCTGATAGCTCTGATGATAATTGAAAAAGCTCTACTGTTACATTAACTCCAGCTTCTCCTCCCTGCCAGGCTCGTAGACGGTATCGAAGACAACGGACACGCATTCCACTTCAACGTGGAGCACAGCGGGCCCGGAGCCAGCACGGGAGGCAGCACCCAAGGTAAGCAGAGCCCGCCTCCAGCTGCGAGGGTCACCCGGGTGCCAGATGGCTGGAGGTAAACTCAAGAGGTCAAACTGTGGATCCAATAATGTTCCCCACGTCCTTCTGGGAGAAATATGAGAGGGCAGGGGGAATTAAATGACAGCCATGTGTCCAAAGAGTCAGAGAACATGTAAAAGGACAACAGGGGTCAAAGCAGCGTACATAGTGTGACCGGAGCTCTTACTGATGATTGCTATCATTCTGGGATTACTATTACATTCAGTTCAGTGGAAGTCCAACACATTTACTTGTAAAATATTCAACTGTATGCATGCAGTGCATACTCAGTCCACCTCTTTTTGTTTTACCCAGACTTAACACAGGCTAATGCCGCTCTGCTGCTGGAGACAGAGGATGTCCGACACAGCATCAGTCAACTCAACCAAAAGGTAAGGTACAGCCCCATCACCTAAAGTCACATTGATCGGACCAAAGGAAACGTAGCCTAAAATATCTGAATATATTATTTTGGAATCCCTCTCTTCGTTTAAAGTATTTTGGGCATATAAAATACAATTACAGTAGCATTGATGAAATGTTGACTAGAAAATATGATCTGCATGCTATTTTGGTATTAAATATATTGTTTCAGTCTTAAAATTAACTTTAGAGCAAACAAAATAAGAAGGAAACTCAACATATGTTCTCTTTTATTTTCTGGCATCCCATCCAGAATAAGCCATGTTTGTGCACGTACACAGGGGGAAGTAGTCTTTACTTATATCTCAGTCTGCTCTGCACTCTTCACCTGAATGTAAATAAATCTAAAGAAGGTGCATTGGGAGGATCCAGATGGGCCCAGGTAGGTCCTGTGTGAGGTTCATATTAATTAATCAGCAGGGCACTTCTGCAATGCAGAGGGTAGCCAGGAGTGCTGACTCGTCAATCTGAAGAAAAGAAAAAGTTAAGATGGCAACCTAGCTCTACTTTTTGCTCCCTTTTCTTCTTGTTTCGCTCCCTTGTACTCAGTTCCCTGTCTGCTTCCTTCCCTATTTGCGTCAGTTACCTCACTTTGTGTCCCTCTGGATTTCACTACCGCATAAGAAGCCATTTCTAAAAGTCATAGAGGGGATTAAAAAGGGTTTGCTTCTTTTTTGGGAGGCCATCTTAAAATTATACCTGGACATAAATCCAATATTTAACCTCAAAGATAGACGATGAATGGGGGACTCAATTGGGCAAAACTGTTTGTTTGTACTTTGAAGCTGTGCTTTGCCTCCATTGCTCAGTGTAAATATAGAAAATGTAAGGTAGGCAAGAATTTGTTCAAAGACTACGTCACAGCTAAACTTTGTGCCCTCTCTACGCAGATGGGCTCACTAAACCAGGAAGTATCTGAGATCACCAGGAGCCTGCAACACATGATGCACCTTCTCCAGTCTCATCTATCTGTACATCACTACAAAGCCTCATATCCGTATGGCGTCCAAATGGTGTCTGGCCACCTCGTCGCCCCCGACCCCGGCACGCCCTTCAACTTACCTCCAACCTACCACCTCCATAACGACCCTGGGATCCACCAAGGTGTCCCGCATGCTTCCAACTTGAGCTACGGTGGAGCTGCTGAGACGCTAACAGTGAGCAACCAATCCTCGAGTCCGCCTGCAAACTATTGTCTCTCTGCAAACTCTGCCCCCATTGGTCCTGAGAGCGTGACTACACATCCACGGACCAGCCCTCCTCTTCTCAGAGTCAGCCCGTGCTTCCAGGGTGGATGCCCAGACCTGGCGCCTCAACCTGGGCACAAACACTCCGACAACAGACCTCTCAGTTCGAGCCCCACCACCATCAGCCAGTCCCAGCCCACTCTGTGCCTCCACCCTCCCAGTGAGAGAGATGAGTACACTTGCCGTTTGTCCGGCGCCCGTCCAGCTACGTCCACACACAGCCTGCTGGACTCCCCGCCCAGCTCTTACCCCCACCTCTGTCTGCCCCCTGATTTCAGCTCTTCACAAGCCTCACGGGAGGACATTTGTGTTCTGATCTCCGCCCCAACATCCCACAATCTGATACAGGACAACTCTATCTTACACATGGAGGACTTAAACCCCTCTGCCTCTGCACCCACGTTGCCACCCGACCCTCTTGGATCCTCCCTGGATTAAGGATCGGAGGCTTTAGAACCAAGGGGTAGACCTAGAACCAGATGGAGGGATTATATCTCTTCGCTGGCCTGGGAGCGCCTTGGGATCCCCCAGTCAGAGCTGGTTGATGTGGCCAGGGAAAAGAAAGTTTGGGGCTCTCTGCTGGAACTGCTACCTCCGCGACCCGACCACGGATAAGCGGGAGAAGATGGATGGATGGAGGCTTTAGAACCCGGTCCTTCTCTGGGCGACCCGTCTTCCATGGAGCACACCAGTCTGGAGTGCCTGCTGGGGAACGGGGGCTCCATGGAGAGCAGGGACAGCGAGAGCACGTCGTCGCGAAGGGCCAGCATTGGCGTCCAGACTCAGAACAAAGAGCAGTCGTGGTCTCCAGACCTCACAGATTAAACTGTTTCAGGTGCATACTCACTGACTGAATATAATGCAACTTCTTACAGTGTTTGTCAATGTGTGCTGAATATACCCACTCTTAATTCCTGGGCTTTCATATTAAAAAAAAAAATCCAATCTACACCATTTCTATGCAAAAGCATGTTATTTGTGCATTATCTTGAATTTACTGTGTGTCTTTAAAAATAAATGTTCCAGTATATACTGTTTATTTTTTCCAACATCCTCAGAGCAATTTGCTGTTGATAATACCTGTAACCTCCTTGCATGGTAAAGTTGTTTATTTCCAAATCAATGTGTAAGCATTCTACATGACAACCTGTTGATTGTGTACATGGATACTGTATTTATGAGGCAAGCATGTCAGAGGGGGGGAGTTTTTTAATATGCCAGTGAACAAAAATGACATATATAGGGAATTGATTTGGTGCATCACACAGCATAGATTGTTTAATGGTTTAAATTCAATGTTTTTCTCAGTTCAGCATTCTTTACTTCTTGATCTATAAATATCTTTATAAATCTATAAGCAGGACAAAATACATCATTTATTATTCTTATGATCTCCAGTTTTATGCGCTCCTAAAGATATTGAATACATTTCCTCACCGAGACATTATGAGTAGTTTTAACTGCTCTGTCAACACAAAACAAATGTTGAACATGTATTTCTCAAGGATTTACAATTCTACAAACAATATTTAAATAAATACATATTTAGAGGAAAACATTATCAGATTACATTTTCAATTCTATCTTTAAAGGTGGGGTAGTTCATTTTGGAGAAACCAGCTCGAGTGTGCAAGAATTTGAAAATACACAGCCGGAAAAAATCTGCCACTTCCTTACAGAGCCCCTCCTCCAACACACACGAACGCGCACATGACCAATGAGGGCACGAGATAAGTTTGTGCACGAGATGTAAGGCTGACAGGCAGGTAGGGTTTTTTATGGATTTTTTGTCAAAGCACTTAAGATATTCATTGCTGTCGGGATGTTAAGAGCATTCCATGGAATATAACAAAAAGTGTATCTCGAGCCGGTTTCTCAAACTTACCTACCCCACCTTTAATTTACAGAATATGAATACTTACTGAGAAAAACAACTCAATATTCAGAGTGTTCAGGATTGTTGTACTTCTGAATGACTTTTTCCTTGGCTGACAAAATAAAGTATGCAGAAATGTATTTAAACTTCTCTTTAAAATATATAGCTTAAATATATTCTAGGTATATTACATATTTGTGTCAAAGCTTTAGATAAACTTGACAGGATTTTAAATGTTTTTTTCATTGAGGCAATGCTCTAAACTTTATTTTGAAAAGGAATTTGGGCACTTCCTGTTATTTGAGAGACAGATATCAGGAAGTACTGACCTGTTTCTTCATTCATCAAGGTTTTGTTTTCTGCAGGTTGTTGTCCATGTTTCTATGTTCCACAGTATTATTGCATACATTTATTTGTCATCATAGGAGATTCATATAGTGTGTTGTTTATGAATTATTACCCGAGAAAAAATCACATAGTTGTGGTTTATAAATACACCATGTATATTAACAACAGCTCGTCCATACTTATCGTTAAACACAAGTATTTATACTTCTTAACAAAACTGAGTAAAACACGTTTTAATTAACATTTTGGAACCCCCTAAAATCTCAAATAAAATAATCAGCAACACCTCCAAGACACGTGATTTAATAGTAATTATTGTCATCAAACTTAAATTGAACTAATCATTTACATGTAGATGTTTTAAGATTTATATCTGAAGATATTTAAGGTAAAAAAATACATTTATCCATTTACTTACAAGTTAACTCAAATATCATGTAAGAAAAACACAGAAAGTCACCAGTTGGCTTTTAAAAAATAAAAAAAAGGACAGGGCAGCTGTTGTTTCTCTCATTAGTGTTCAGTGAACGCTGGTTTATCTCTTGTTTTAGCTGATCCGTCTTGACTCTCATCCGATTATATAAGAACGTACAGTATCGTTCATGTGTTTGGTGAGAGGGAATATGCTCGAACAAGAAACTCAGAAGTAAACTCTTTAATGATCCATGTTTATTCTGTGTGTTTCATGTCCATTGGCTGAATTTCAACAGTTCAGGTCAACAACTCCATTAGAGAACAAGCACATGAGGACATGTTGATGATGATTACAACATTTGATTTGATCAGGAACAGTTTAGTGCTGATACTGTGTATTTTACTGTCAAGTTCAGAAAAAAATCAGGTGGAAACATCTCTTTATTTCATATACTGTACTTTCAAATCACACTCAGCAGCTTTATTGCTCAGACCGGTTTAATAAAGTCACATCACTAACTTATTACACAAAGTTGACAATACTAGGGAACATTTTATCATCAGTTGTCCTAATATTTCCACTTTCTGTGGTTTCATGCTATGTATTGTTTTAGGGATGTATTGTGCTGAACATTGCATTTCCTGTAAGTCTGTGTGTAAGTGTGTGTAACTTACACCACATCCTATGTAATGCAACAATTACGCAACTGGAGTGTCTATAAAGGAAAGCAGGGAACCGACACCACAGAAGGGAAATTCATCAGGTGAGATATCTTTGTGTTTGTGTAATTGTGCTCTGATATTTTTGTTATAACACTTTCTAACACTTCTTTTTTTTTTAAACAGAAACCAGATAAATCGTGAAAACATGAAGACTGTGATTGTTGCTCTTTTTGTTCTGTTGGCTGTCAGCCAGAGTGAGTTAACCTGCAAACCTGAAGTCTATTGTATCACAAATTCAAATGGAATTGCAGTGATTTAGTTTGATTAGCATGTTGAAGATGTGTTTCGTCTTGCAGGTGAAGCATTGAGGTGTCACTGTGGAGGTCTGCAGAAGTGTGGAAGCTCTCAGGATAGCTGCTTAGGTAGAATCTGGGTTTGTGCCAAAGTGATCAATATTGTTGGATCCAGTAAGAACTTTTCTATGCCACCAATAATTATATTATTAAAACAAAAAGACACATTACCCCTAATTCTAAATCCTGTCTTTTCCCATGTCTTCACAGATCCAAACTTCTTGCAGGGCTGCTTGTCAGCAACTGACTGCATGATGTTGAATCGTCCGGGTATATCCTCTTCCTCCTGCTGCAGCACGGATATGTGCAACGGATAAACTCTTATCAGCATCTCCACTCACAGCATGCCCTCTGAGAAATAATAAGCTACTGTCATGTAGTGTGTGTTCTGGTATTTGCATAATAAAGAGAATGTGTTTCTAAAGTTGTTGTTTCTTTTTGTTTTACTCTTTTTCAAATTTAAAGCGTGTACACTGATTTTGTGTCCTTTTATTTTCCTTTGTTAATAGTAACAAAGGTATCAATGAAGAGCTCTAGTAGACCACAAATGTTAAAATACTCTGCTTTTACAATTTGACCAGTTTTTCTTTTGGTCAATATATAACACTAATGCATGACTAAGAATGATTAACATGTTTTCTAAGAGGAGGCAACAGTACTTTTTTACAAGCAGGGTTGGATACAGGTCTAAGAAATTAAAAACATACCAAAACATATGTCTTTACAACAGGATTGTAATAGGTTGATTAGTAAAATAAATATTGAAAGTGCAACAACCAAGATGTTCTTAAGTCAGTCCAAAATAAATATGAAAAAAACGACTTATAAGAATGATTAACATGTTTTCTTTTTAATATTTTTTTTTATTGAGTCAGGCACAATGAGTTTACATTTATAAAGTCAATATATATATTTTGTTCCCTTTCGCCCCCTCCCGGTCCTAGCTAGTAAATTAAATAACTAACTAAATAAATAGATACATATAGGTAAAAGTAAAGTAATGTAGAAGATAATATTAAAAGAAAATTAAATAAAGAATAGCAACAGTAATACATGTACCCATATACTCACATATGTATACCCACATATACACATACATGTGTGTACATACCCACACACATGTACACATGCACATACATACACATACATACATACATGTATACAAAGTCATAAAAAAAATAAAAATAGAGTAATATAACTCATTCATCCTTCCAGTCAAACAGCAAAGAGTGTAATCCTTCTATCCATTATAGTTACTAGTTTACCCGTTTATCCAGCATGCACCCACCCATCCATTTATTGATGCAGTTGTTTATCTGTTCAATTATTCATCCATTCAGCTTTTTTCATCCGTCCATTCTATCCATTCATCTGTGCAGTCATCAATCTAGACTTTTACTCATCAATCCAGCTTTCATACGGCAAACATCTACCCATCATCCATCCATCCATCCATCTATCCATCACCCATTCTTCTATCCATCCATTCATTATTCCATCCATCCATTCTTTCATCCATCCATCCATCCATTCTTTCATCCACCAAGCATTTCTTCTAGCAAACATCCATCCATCAATCAATCTATACCTTCTATTCATCATCCGACCCTTTATTCACTCATTAGTCCACCTGCGTATCCATCCAGCCTTTTATTCCCTTTATTTGATCCATATATTACATCCAGTCAGCCATTCATCCATATATTCATTCAGAATGTAACCCACCTAGCTATCCATCAAGGAAACCAGCCTTTCATGTAATTAGGCAATTCTCCCCATTAGTTGAGCCTTTTACTCTTCATTCATTCCTCAGTGTGTCATCCTCTCCTCCTCCTCCATCATATATCAGTTCATCCATTCCTTCCTTTTTTCCAATCTCTTTCTCCATGTATTATTAACCCCTCCGTTCATCCTGCCTCCTGATGAGATGGTGAACATATAGAGACATGGACTCAGCTTTTCTTTCTCCAAAATAGCCTCAGACGTAGCATCAAATCACATCATCACGCCAAATTACCCACAAGTCTCTGCTCATGTGTTGCAATCTGTCCATCTGGCGCTGACCGCTCCCTCCATCCTCCTCTGATAATTGGCCCAACAAAATAAATGTTAAAATAAGATAGATCTGCAGGGGACAGGAAGGAAAGTGACATCTGAAATCTGTCTGCTGTCGAATCTGTTTTTTGATTTCTGGCAGTTTACAAACATGGACGCTGAGTAACGCTGAGTGTAGCTGGGAGGAGGGAAGCGTGAAGAAATGGGATGAACTGGATCTAATGGGCACGTGGTGGGTGTCCTCCTGAGTGGTGCTTTACTAAACAACACTCATCGGAAAGTTGCTAACTGACTGTGCTTTGCTTTGTTAATAATAAAGTTAGTTGGATTGAGTTTTCCTTAATCAACATGAAATACGATGAAAACCGAAGTTCGTACGAGGACTCAGAGTTACATCAGACGCACGCACGCACGCACGCACGCACGCACGCACGCACACACACACTTTATAGCCCGGGGTTGTGTGTTTAGATCATCTGGATTAATGAATTCAATACAGCTGGACTCTCTGTCTCTGAATCTTCCCTCCATCTCCTGCTGTCTTTCATCATCTCGTCCTCCGTTCGTCTTTTTTATTTAATCCGTTCATCTCTTCCCCGAGGTCACAGTTATTCCAGCCATCACTTTCTGTTTTATGAACCTCCTCGTCTTCATCCTCCTTCGTCCTCTTCCTCCTCTCCTCCGCCTGCAGCCCTGCAGCTGTTAGATTAAGAAGCGAAATTATTTCTGACCTCCAGTCGCTGATCATCATCAGCAGCCAACGAAACACAGAGAAATAAGATATTTTCTGCTAAATCGGTCGAAACAATTGAACCACGGGATAATTGATTTGCACGCAATGTATTTTGGGTTAATAAAGGTGAAATCAAAGGCTGGTTGCATCCTTTAAATTCATGTTGATGTGTCATTTCAGATTTAGACAAAGACATGGAAGTAATCAGTCCAAAACTATTCAGGATATCATCTGCAAACATGTGTGTGTTAGGAACTGAAACCATGGCAGGTCAACTATCTTTAAATCTACATTTTATGAATTGTCGTTTTAAACTTCTATCTATATATCTATCTATCTATCTATCTATCTATCTATCTCAATCAATCAATCAATGTTTATTTATTTAAAAAAGAGAGTGTCAAAAAGCTGAACGTAGGTGGCGAAAAACCAATCTCCAGGTTCACTTTGAAATCTATAGAGACTTGGCCTTTATAATTTGGAATTGAAAAACGCACGACAGTCTTTCTTCTCTGATATCATTACCAAAAACAAAAACAACGCATGTGCCTTGTTTGCTACCGTCGACAGACTAACTAACCCCCCAGTTTCAGTAGCCTCTGAATTTCTATCCACCAGGGTGTGCAATGATTTTGCCTCCTTCTTCACTGAGAAAATTCAGAAAATCAGACAAGCAGTCAGTGCCTCTGCATCAGGTACGGCAAATGTGTTTTCCCTATGTCCACCTAATATCAATTATAACACCATGACACAGTTCCATCAGATTAATGATAAAAACCTAGAGGACATTATTCAACTTCTGAAATCCTCCTCCTGCTGCCTTGATATTATTCCAACAGGATTTTTTAAATATTTCCTTGCATGGCCTCAGATCTACTTCATATAGTAAACACATCTCTTCACTCAGGTATTTTTCCACAGGCCCTGAAAACTGCAGTCATTAAACCGCTCTTAAAAAAGAATAATCTAGACGCTTCAGTAATGAACAATTACAGGCCGATATCAAACCTGCCATTTCTAGGTAAAATCATTGAAAAAGTTGTTTTTCAACAGTTGAGTAATTTCTTGCATTTAAATAACTGGTTGGATGTGTTCCAGTCAGGCTTTCGTCCAAACCACAGCACTGAGACTGCTCTTGTAAAGGTCTTCAATGACATCCACTTAAACACAGACAGTGGCAGAACTTCAGTGTAAGTATTATTAGATCTCAGTGCTGCGTCTGACGCTGTTGACCACAACATATTACTAGACCGACTGGGAAACTGGGTGGGACTTTGGGAAACAGTTCTAAATTGGTTTGAATCCTACTTAAAGGACAGAAACAACTTTGTTTCTATAGGTAAATACACATCTGAGTTGACAAATATGACATGTGGGGTACCTCAAGGCTCCATCTTGGGGCCTCTTCTCTTTAACGTCTACATGCTACCACTGGCTCAGATAATGAAAAACAACAAAATAAGTTACCATAGCTATGCAGATGACACACAATGTACGTAACAATTTCACCAGGAGACTATGCTCCAATTCAAACACTGAGTAAGTGCATTGAACAAATCAATGAATGGATGTGTCAGAACTTTCTCCAATTAAACAAAGATAAAACTGAGGTAATGGTTTTTGGAGCCAAGGCAGAACGTATAAAAGTTAGCGCTGAGCTTCAGCCTGCAATGTTCAATACAACAGATAAAGCAAGAAATCTAGGTGTAGTCATGGACTCTGACCTGAGTTTCAACAGTCACATTAAAACAGTTACTAAATCAGCTTACTATCACCTAAAGAACATATCTAGGATTAAAAGACTACGTCAGGGACTTCTGGACTCTAGACCTACCAGTAGTAAGATCGTCCTCCGCAGTCTTTACGTCAAAACCCGGATTTTGTAAGTCACGAAATATTTGTCGTCTGTCTATATAAATCTTAGTAAGAAACTGTGTGTCCTTCGGTCTCATTCTAAGTCTTGTCCTCACTTCACTAGGTGTAAAGAATCACAGTCACTCCTTGGTCTCATTCTGAAGTCTGTCCCAAACTAGTTGAAAGATTCATACGCTCCTTGGTCTCACTGTAGTCTGTCCTCACTGTCAACTAGGTGAAAGATATCACAGTCACTCCTGTCTCATTTCGATATAAAGTCTCGTCCTCACTACACTAAGGAGAAAGAATCACAATCTCTCCTTGGTCTCTTTCTGAAGTCTCGTCCTCACTACACTAGGAGAAAGAATCACAATCTACTCCTTGGTCTCATTTCTGAAGTCTTGTCCTCACCTAGGTGAAAGAATCACAGTTCACTCCTTGGTCTCATTTCCTGAAGTCTCGTCCTCCTACACTAGGAGAAAGAATCACAGTCACTCCTGAGGCTCGTCGCCACAGCCTGTCGTCGTCGAAAGATTATCTGACAACAATCACTCTGGACATCTCTGGAGGTAATGTCATCAGGTCAGGATGACCTTTTCTATTTTCGTACCTGTTCAAAAAAGG
>NW_011370184.1:130562-200179 GCF_000735185.1 Notothenia coriiceps
TACATACGAAGAGAAGACGTCCACCTACTCCTCTACACCAGTCTGGTTCACTCTGACCATTTTACGTCGATTCAGATAAAAGAGAGGAGCCCACAAAAGATTTTTATACAACACACCACTCAAATAAAAAGGAAGTTTCAAAACGGCAAGTGAGAGACCATACCAACTGTCCTCGTAGTAAACACCAAATGTGTCTGACATTCATACACACACGTCCTTACCAACGTGGTTAAACACAAACCTCCTTTTCATTTTCATATTGGTTGTCCAGTAGTAACACAAAGAGGTGTCGTAAATACTTGCAACTTCGTTAGAAAACATACGTCTTAGAAGCCAGATGTATATTTTCTACTCACGAACACTCGCATTGCCTCGTGGTCGTCACACATCAACCAACTGGTTTCACAGAACACGATATTCACTTCACACAACGGTCAACCACGTTTGCAACCAAAACCATAACATACATCAATCAACTCCCACGTCACGCAAGTAACACACAGGATATACTATCACAAAACGTGACCAGACCCCACACACCCAAACACCTTAAACCCCACCATTTCACAAAAACCTGTTTCTCGGGACAACAGTTTTACACGACAAAATCGGTTAAACTTTTTTTTGACATTTATAACTAGCGAAATACACTCTAAAAAGCACACAATCGTTGACTTTTTGACATTTTGAAAGGGTGCTTTTATAAACTGAGAAGACTACTGCACTAATAACAATCGTAGCCAAATCTAAGGTCTTAATTTAACACCTTTTTAACAAGTTTAGTATGTCTCTCATCGTACCACTTATAAAATTTCTCAAGCTTAAGGTAGAAGTTGTTATTTCTACTTTTTCCAATCAGACTATAAATTTTTTGGTTGGTGTGTGATAACGACGTCCGCATAACTAGAAATATTTCACCCTGGATAGTACGATATACCAAACTTATTCAGTATCACATCTTTCCCGCTCGAACTGGAACACGCGCCACCCCATACAATTCCGCGTCACAAAACACTAAATATACAACTAAAAGTATATATAAACTATGGTCTTCAAAGAGAATACAAATATAACGTAAAATCGGCCCGTCAAGGAGTAAGCACGCGACGCTTCCACCCCATCCTCGTCGACAGACAAAAAAAACAAGAGTAACACACAACGCTCACAGAGACACTCTTGTCGTGGTGGATGTCCGGACACTTACAGTAATGTAGCAAAGCGTCGCGAAAGCTTGCCCGTTACAGGCACGCCCCCTCTCTCCGACAGAGGAGGACTCTTAACTACGCTCAACCCGCTGGGTTATCGGCATCCGCTCGTGCGCTGCATAGACACTGCAGTTGTACTCTCTCTCACAAGTCTAGACCATAGAGAGTCAGCACATAGTCCCTCGTCACTGCTCCTCCACGACAACGCGGGGAAAAATCTTCTCTAACTCTCCTCGACCCCACCTTTCTCGACAATTCAGCCCACTCCGCGCTGCTCTCACCTCACACCCCACCACACAGGAGCGTCCTCCTCCAGGACGCCTCCACTACCAGTGGGTCCTTAAACCACGACGAGTGAGCGAGGGTGTCGTAGGTGGACTACACAGTCACCCACCCCAACAACACCCCACATCCCAAGCAGGACCTCGTCAGCCTGTTGGTGAGGGACAGAAAGGCGGGTAGTAATGTCCTTCTCTAACACCCATAATTGACGTGTGAGACCTCGCGGACTAAGACTACGTTATGTGGTGCAACTACTCCACCTCTTCAGTCAGCGACGTCCCGCCCTGACGGTCAAACAGCTTCAACGGTTATGCTGCAAATAACTCTTCAACTGACTTCAGTTCATCCTCCCTGTCTCTTATCCTCCCTCTACCTCTTCCTCTTGCTGCTGTCCATATATCCATTGTTGTTTTTATAAATGTCTTACATGAAGCCTGTTTCTAGTGCTGACATCCTGGGTGATGAGTCATGAGTTCATGTGTGTAGCATTTTTAATGGCAATGTTTTGAAAATGGCAGACAAGTGAATATGTCAGATTTCTGTGTCTTACTTAGAGAACCGTGTGCAGTGTTTTGAAAAAAGTGCCAAGTTGATTTGAAAATTGGGTGCAGAGCTGAAAATGTGTTCAGAGTTTTGTAGATTTGAGCTGAGGTTTTGCTCTTTGAGTGTGAGTTTAAATAATTATGCTTTATGTGAGATTGTTGTGTGTTAGCAACTGAAAGAAAATGTAAGTTCAATGGTATGTAGTTGGTTGGACAAAGTGTCTTGTACTATAAATGAAGTGAGTGCCATTTGGTGTAAAAGTTGGGTTTTGATATGTGTTTATCTCGTTTTGGGTGCAGTTAGTCATTCTGCAGGATGTATGAAGTGTGTTGCACTTTGGGTGTAAGTGTTTTGAGAAAATGAGCCGTGTTTTCAAAAACTTGTGTTAGCAATTGAGAAACATTGTAAAGTGAGATGATGCTGATATTTCAACTTTGCATACTACCCTACAAATGACAGTGTGCCACATTTCTTGGAAAAATGTTTTAGTTCTTAGTACAACTTGTGCGTTACATGTATTTACCGAATTTCAAAGTGAATGATTGACAATGGATTGATTACATTGCTCAACAAGTCCAAATAAAAAGGAAGCTGGCAGCACAGATCAGAAGAATCAACAACGCAGTGTGGCAATACAAGGTTAGATATCTTTGAGTTCTCTTTTCAAATGTGCATTTATTGAAACGCTTCAACTTAAAAGTAGCTTTTCATTCCTCACACTTTTCACCTTTGCTTTTTTCCATACACAGATTTGTATGCAGACTGGTGAAAACATGAAGACTGTGATTCTCGCTCTCATGGTGTTGGTGGTGGTCAGCTAGGGTGGGTTCAGTGTTCAGGAAACACGAAAAGCCTGCAGTATATTCAATTCAAAGTGCTTTGTTGATGTGAGTGAAGTGTCAAGTAATAATGAGTTAAAAAAGAAAACATATATAGTGTGTACACTATGCTTTTCTCTGTGTATCGAAACCAGTAATGGTTAATGTGTTTACAACTGATTTTACAGCTAAAGGACAATTGTTTATGGCTGTAATAATGCAACATTAATTTGAACACAAATGATTTATTTTCTACCCCAGGTGAAGCGTTGACGTGTCACTGTTCAAGCATCCCTGCGATATGTCCAGGTTCAGTGGAAACCTGCGAGTTAGGTGAAGTCTGTGGCAGCATCGACGTTGGTGTTGGACCCCGTAAGTACAGTATAGGCCACTCATTCTACTGTGTCTAGTGCTCATTCTTAACAAATAAGAAATAACATACTGTATTGAGTTCAGAATCATTACTTTGATTGAAAACTTGTAGAAGTTTACTCATAATTCATGTTGTGTTTTTTCATGTTTTCACAGGTCCCTACCATGTGAGGGAGTGCATGAAAGCAGATGAATGCATGCGTCTGACTAACGCGGGAGGAGCGTATTCATGACGACATGTGCAACTGATGGACTGCCTGCAACACAACTTCCAGTATTAATAATAACCTGCTGTGCACTCAAGCACTCATAATAAAGATCAATCTGTCACAACGTTGCCTTGTCACTATCTCTTTTTCTATTGGTATTTAAAAACAACATGAATCTCATTTCAATTCCAACAAAACTTTGTATTAAAGATCAAATGCCGCATATGTGAAATCCACATTTGAATAGCCTTGAGTATTTTTCAACTATTTGAAGTGGAAAACTTTGCCATGTTGTTATGGTTTGTGTTTATTTTGTATTTTTGGCTTTTTAGCTTACTGAGTTTTACAGGCGAGCATAGGTGTCCAGTCAGAACCGACCAAATACATTTTAAAACACCTTTGTTTTTTACCGAGTGGCTTTAATAATTCTGATTTCATCATTTTCTTGTGTAAATCAATGCAGTTTGTGCTTTCCATGTTGTCAGCAATGTTGGAGGGGCTACACTGGGTTTTAACTGTAGGTTGTACTTGTAAAATATCAATGAATACACAAGATTGAGTATAACAACAACAACCCCCACACACAGATAAAACAGACTGTTTGCATGCATTCAAAGATATTACAGATTAGATCAAAAACACTGAAAAACCTTCAATTAAAATGACATTAAAGTAGTCTCAGTAAAGTTTATAGTGAAATAAATCCACATAATCCAATTGTTTTCCGGCCTGCTGCCAAGACTCTGTCAAACAGCATACAGAGGAGGAGGAAGTGAAGAAAATAATACAAATATTGAATACTTGTTATTTGTTTACTTGGAGAGGTCCCAGGCCACCTCCTGGGCCCTGCCGTGGTGCCCTTGAGCAAGACATCTGACACCCCCACTCCCATAGCTCCCCGGGTGCTGTACAATAGCTGCCCACTGCTCCTAGTACTAGGATGGGTTAAATGCAGAGGCCACATTTCACTGTGTGTGCTGTGTGCTCTGCATGTGTGACCATTAAAGAGGGTTCAGTCCCTCTGATTTTAATAAAGGTATTCTGATTCTGTATGCTCGTTAGGGTCTATTAAAGGTTACCAATATTAGCCATTTTCCAGGTTAAGAGGTATAGAGGTAATGTTTGTGTTTTCACAGGAGGTGACTTTCGGGCTTCTTTGGTCTATTCCTTTATTTCAGCTTTGCATATTGCCCAACGAAAGAACAACATTTCCCTTGGGAAAGTACAACTTGTGCCACACATGTGTCTTTACAATAACAGAGGGAATGTTTGACACTGGATTTCCCTTTAATTGTGCAACAAGCCCAAATAAAAAGAAAGCCTAAGCCTGGCAGCACACATCTGAGGAATCAACACTCGAGGAGGACAGTCGACCCGGTGAGATATCTTAACTTGTTTTGTGTGGATTTGGATTTGGATGCTTCTAGTTAAATGTAACATTTGAATCCTCACACGTTTCACCTTTGCTTTTTTCATATAGAGATTTGTGAACAGACACGTGAAAACTGTATTTATAAAGGTGAAAACATGAAGACTATGATTCTCGCTCTCATGGTGTTGGTGGTGGTCAGCCAGGGTGAGTTCAGTGTTCAGGAGAAAGAAAATAACTTCCTGTCTGTTCAATATATATATACTTTATTGGCGGAGTGTTTTTTAAATGTTTTTTCATTTACTTTTTAGTTGTTTTTCTTACCTTTGATCTTCTTTAACTGTGTTTATCTATGGACAATGTAAATTCCTCGTATGTGTGAATCTACTTGGCAATAACCCTGTTTCTGATTATGATTCTGAATCTAACAAAACAACAAAAATCAAATAACTTTGAACTGTGTTGTCTTTTATTTCCCAGGTGAAGCGTTGAGGTGTCACTGCAGAGGCACCAGAAAGATATGTTCAGGCCGAGTTGAGACTTGCCACGGTTTCAATCAAGTCTGTGGCAGCATTGTTATTCATGCTGAACCCCGTAAGTATAGGCCACTCATTCCAGTGTGTTGTAAACAATAAATAAGAAAATAAATTCCCTGGACCAGTTTAGAGTCGATACTTTCAATGTTTCATTCGTATTTTTATCATGTTTTCACAGAGGAGATCTACTACAAGAGCTGCATGAGTGCAGATAGCTGCAGGCAGATGAGTCACACAGAGGTGTCGTCTGGCTCCTGCTGCAGCCAAGATCTGTGTAACTGATACATGAACGGCATGCGGCGCAACTTCCAGTTATAATAATAATCTGCACTTATGAGCTGTGCATTATTTCCTTAATAAAGATCAACAAGTTGCAGCAATAGTTGTTGTTGTTTTTTTAAATATAGATAACTTTTTTTTCTTTTTCTTATGGAATTTTAACTTTTAGATATTGACGTAATGTTTCAAAACACTTTATACAATTCACAAAACCACACACCCAAAGTGCAAAACACCTCATATTGCAAAATGAAGCACTGCACTCAAAACTACATAAATACAAACAAAACCTTTACACCAAATGCACACACTTCACTTCTAAGACACTTTGTCCAACCAACTACACACTGTGGTGCTTTATCTAAAGCACACTCATCTTTTATATGTAGAGAATTCTGCATAAAAAGATTGTTCAAGTTTACAAACATGTGTGGAGAAACACAAATATACTGTTGTTATACTTTTACTTTTCTCCAAAACAAATTGGTGCAACATTCCTGCACAACACATACTTACAGTTGTGTAAACACAAATGATGCCTCTGTCAAATACAGAAAAGTGAAAGGAAAACTTTGAGGAAAAATAAATACAACAAATATTTTTAGAAAAACAGAGGAGAGAAAAAGACTTAGTCTGCATTTTACCAGCTCACTGGGTCTGACCACATCTCCTCATCCACCTGCAGAAGAAGCATCACCTGTAGCCTGACGGTCAAACAGCTTCAACGGTTATGCTGCAAATAACTCTTCAACTGACTTCAGTTCATCCTCCCTGTCTCTTATCCTCCCTCTACCTCTTCCTCTTGCTGCTGCCCATATATCCATTGTTGTTTTTGTAAATGTCTTACATGAAGCCTGTTTCTAGTGTTGACATCCTGGTTGATGAGTCAACAATAAAGCAGTTTGGTGTTTATGTTCATTTGGCACGTGTATTTCTTGATTGGTTCATGTGTGTAGCATTTTTAATGGCAGTGTTTTGAAAATGGCAGCCAAGTGAATATGTCAGATTTTTGTGTCTTACTTAGAGAACCGTGTGCAGTGTTTTTGCAAAAAGCGCCAAGTTGAATTGCAAATTGGGTGCAGAGCTGAAAATGTGTTCAGAGTTTTGGAGATTTGAGTTGAGGTTTTGCTCTTTGAGTCTGAGTTTAAATAATTATGCTTTATGTGAGATTGTTGTGTGTTAGCAACTGAAATAAACTGTAAGTTCAATGGTATGTAGTCGGGTATGTAGTTTTGGGTGCAGTTAGTCATTCTGCAGGATGTATGAGGTGTTTTGCACTTTGGGTGTGTGGTTTTGTGAATTGTGTAAAGTGTTTTGAGAAAATGAGCAATTAGCAATTGTAAAGTGAGATGATGCTGATATTTCAACTTTGCATACTACCCTACAATGAAATGACAGTGTGCCACATTTCTTGGAAAACTGTTTTAGTTTTTAGTACAACTTGTGCGTTGCATGTGTTTACCGAATTTCAAAGTGAATGATTGACAATGGATTGATTACATTGCTCAACAAGTCCAAATAAAAAGGAAGCTGGCAGCACAGATCAGAGGAATCAGCAACGCAGTGGAGTAATACAAGGTTAGATATCTTTGAGTTCTCTTTTCAAATATGCATTTATTGAAACGCTTCCTGTCGTAGCATTTTATTTCTCAGACTTTTTCACCTTTGCTTTTTTCATATAGAGATATGTGAACAGGCACGTGAAAACCATAGACTGTACATAAAGGTGAAAACATGAGGACTGTGATTCTCGCTCTGATGGTGTTGGTGGGGGTCAGCCAAGGTAAGTTCAGTGTTCAGGAAACAAAGAAAAAACCTTCCTGTCTATTCAATACAATGTGCTTCATTGGCATGATTGTAACAAAGAAAAAGTTGACTTTGATTTTGCCAGAGCTTCATAATGAGAAAAAATAATTATTCAAAAGATCTATGAAATAGCTAAATGCAATTAACCCTTTAACTGTGTTTGACTGTTAACATGTGAATGAATTACACTGATCAGCCATAATATTATGACCACCTGCCTAATATTGTGTAGTTCCTACTTTGCCAAAACAGCCCTGACCCGTCGAGGCATGGACTCCACTAGACCTCTGAGGGTGTATCTGGCACCAGGACGTTAACAGCAGATCCTTTAAGTCCTGTAATTTGCGAGGTGAGTCCTGGATCGGACTTGTTTATCAAGCATATCCCACAGATGCTCGATTGGATTGAGATGAGGGGAATTTGGAGCCCAAGTCAACACCTCAAACTCGTTGTCTTGTTCCTCAAACCCTTTCTGAACCACTTTTGCAGTGTGGCAGGGCGCATTATCCTGCTGAAAGAAGCCACTGCCATTAGGGAATACCGCTTCCATAAAGGGGTGTACTTAGTCTGTAACAATGTTTAGGTGGGTGGTATGTGTCAAATTAACATCGACATGAATGACAGGACCCAAGGTTTCCCAGCAGAATATTGCCCAAATCATCACACTGCCTCCGCCAGCTTGCCTTCTTCCCATAGTGCATCCTGGTACCATGTCTTCCCCAGGAAACTGACATACATACCTGGCCATCCACATGATGTAAAATAAAACGTTATTCATCAGACCAGGCCACCTTTCTCATTGTAGGAGCTTTCGGCGGTAGACAGGGGTCAGAATGGGCACCCTGACCGGTCTGTGGCTACGAAGCCCCATACGTAACAAACTGTGATGCACTGTTTGTTCTGAAACCTTTCTAACAGAACCAGCATTAACTGTTTCAGCAATTTGAGTGTGGGGGCCAGTCTTGGCTCCCCACACGCATCAATGAGCCTTCGCCGCCCATGACCCTGTCGACAGGTTCACCGGTTTTCATTACATGGACCACTTTTGGTCTGCTTCGAACGCATCAACTTTAAAGACAAAGTGTTTACTTGCTTCCTTAAATATCCCACCCACTGACAGGTGCTATTGTAACGAGATAATCCGTTATTCACCTCACCTGCTGTCAGTGGTCATAATGTTATGGCTGATCTGTGTATATCCTCCTCGAAAACAAGCTATTGTTAGGGTTTTTTAAACAGCCTTAGAGCTAAAAGACAATTATTTTGAATCATTAAAAAGGAAGTACTATATAAACTTTCCTTATTTCCCAGGAAAAATATTGGCGTGTAGCTGTGGAGGCACGGCAAAGATGTGTTTAGGCAGGGGGGAAACCTGCGGTTTGAATCAAGTCTGTTCCAGCTTTCTCGTTTTGGTTCAATCCAGTAAGTATAGGCTCATTCTAGTGTGTTGTAAAGGAAAAAAATACATTCCCTGGAACAGTTCAGAGTCAATACTTTCATTGTTTCATTCTGTTTTTTATTCATGTTTTCACAGCTGTCGACTTCTTCATAACCTGCATGAATGCAAAAACCTGCAGGCTTCTGTGTGACACTTCTTAATAAAGATCAATCAATTGCAGCAATTGTTGTTGTTTTTTTATATATAGATAACTTTCTTTTCTTTTTCTTTTTCTTTTTTTCTTTTTCTTTTTCTTTTAACTTTTGGATATTGACATTTATCTGTATTATTTCCCAATTTACGCACTTTAATTACATATATATATATATTGTTTTTGTTGATGTTACAAAATATATATATTTTTGCATATTTTATCATATTTATTTGATTTAAAAATGTAATTATGTAACATAACTTGGATTCAGGTAAAGTGAAAGTACCTGAACATTTGTATTTAGGTAACATTTCAGATATTAAAAATGACTAATAAGAAGTGGTGTAATTACACCGTTCTTTATTAGCCAAAGTCAAGTCATAAATCAAAGTCAACTTTATTGGCCAACTTTCAGTTTATGTGTACAGAGATTAAATATTGTTTCCCACAATCCCAAGGATTAAAAAATACAAATACTGTATATATAAAAAATCACAACAGTCAGATGTGGATGAATCGGCTATATTATAGTAAAACATTTTACATTAGTGCAAAAGACTTTCCATAGCAGCGTAAAAAGTGTTCGGTGCTGGATGTGTGTGTCTGTGTGTGTGGGGGGAATATTAAAGTCCAGGTCCAAAGGAGACAGGGGGGAGAGAGAGAGAGAGAGAGAGAGAGAGAGAGAGAGAGAGAGAGAGAGAGAGAGAGAGAGGTGGGAGGGAGGGGAGAAAGTTCAGCGCCTGGGGAAAGAGCTGTTAAGTCGGGTGGAGCTCGACGAGTGATGTGGTGTTGTTCCTCCAGGAGAGGTCCTCAGTGATGGTCACCCCCAGGAATTTGGTGCTGCTCACTCGCTCCACAGCATCCACTGATTGTCAGTGGGTGGGGTTGTTGGTTGTAGGTTCTCCTGAAGTCGACAACACTCCCCTTTCTTTCCCCCACATTAAGGAAGAGATTGTTATTAATGCACAAGTGGGAGGCCTGATTCTATGAATAACACTTGATGATGGAAGTCAGTGCTACAGGGCGGTAGTCATTAAAGCGGGATGGAGATGACTTCTTCGGCACAGGACAGGTACGATGGTGGTTTCCTTGAAGCACAAGGGAACAACAGCCTGGCTCAGGGAGATGTTGCAGATGTCTGTGAGCTCAGCACTGCAGTCCTTTAGTACCGACCAGGAATGTTGTCAGGCTGAGGCCCATAAGCGTTTCGAGTGTTAATCCTTAACAGTGTGCTCCTCACACTGCCTTTCTTTTTTTTTTACAACTTTTACAACTTATTTTATCAGATTGTTTATGTTTGCACAGCCAGACACCAAATTCAAAAGTGTAATGTGTAATGTGTATGGCAATAAACTTGATTCTGATTCTGATATAAACATGTAATTAAGAGTTCAGTAATGTGTTCTTTGAAAATCGTAGTAAAATTATATTTTTAAACTGTTGTATTAATGTACGTGAAATGTAATATAATCTATACGTTAAGAATTAATTCAATGTTATATTTCATATGTTCAAAATGTGTAATGACGTCGAACAAAGGTGTTTTCAGTAGACAGTATGTTGGCTCTGCCTCTGAGGCCCAATATCCGGCCATCTGATTGGCTGCAAATTGCATCACATGACTGACAAATCCAGGAAGTATTTTGGTTACCCAAGGCGGAAGCGTATATTTTACTGAACCTGAAAGTGTTTTCAAGAAAGAACATTGTTTACTGGGACCAACACGGTTACAACTCACTATTCACAGGGAGGATTGGATGTGTTTACGTTGTTGGTAAGAACGCAAACTTGCTATGTTTGTCATTTGAGTATTTTTTCTTGTTAGCCGAGGTCAGCATGCTAACTGAGCGTTAGCCTCGAAGCTAACTTACAGTTGTTGTTTTTCCATATGGTTATTCGGTCAAAGTTAGGATCAGCAGGCTAATCAGTTTGTTTAGACATTGTTATAGTCGTGTTATTATGTCAAATACATATAAATTATATTTTATTCTAGACTGTGTTTATAAAATTGTGGTGCAAGATAATAAAAGCTGTGTGTCATCTCAGTTATATATTTAAATGAACAGATAACCCTTCAGAGTATCTCACCTTTTAGAAACTGTATCTCCCACATGTGATCTAACTAACGATTACATTATGTCTACAAACGTTATTAGAGTTAGGTGTTTATGTGGTTCCAACCAACATTACACTGTACACTTAATAAAGTACACATGTATGTGTTGTTAACTGGTAAAGTAGAAGATAATCAGATGTAAATAAACACATACAAATTCAAAAAAAGTCAAAATAATTAAAATAAAGGTTGAGTGCCTGTCCTATTTCTATAAACAAACAAATATAACTGTGCTGCAATATAAGACTTATTTTATCATCAATTACTCTGCAAATGATCATGAATGATAAATCCTTTTCTCCCGAATATGTCAGGAAAAAGTGAACAATTTGTTTACAGACTTTCAAAAATGACTTCTTTAAAAACAAGCAAATGTACCATTACCTATCTTCAGTTTCATTTATGATACAGAGCACAGAAAAAACGTCACCTTTGAAAAGTTGGATCATGTTTTGAATTTAAAAAAGTTTAATTAGTTGACAATTTGTGTTATGTTTAAGGTTCCTTTGCAATACATCTGGCCCGACTGGTTATGTATCATTTGTTTTGTGTGTAGTAGTTCTAATAAGTCCTCTGATTTTTATTCTTCAAGGTAGAATAGGTGACCCAACCGCTGCCCGATCCGATCTGGTTCTTCCCACCGCGAGTTTTGGCCTCTGACCCCGCTCACACTCAGTGCTTCCAGACTCAGCGTTAACCTGTAGTTTCAGCCCATCATCCCATAACTGCCCCTTTCTCTGTCAATGGCTGGGCGTGGTGGAGGATCGACCAGGCCAAATGGTGCTGCCGCAGCAAGCAAAATCTGCCAATTCAAACTGGTGCTGCTCGGGGAGTCAGCCGTGGGCAAGTCCAGCTTAGTGCTGCGCTTCGTCAAAGGCCAGTTTCATGAATTCCAGGAAAGCACCATTGGAGGTAGGAGACAAAAAAATACCTATTGACTTTTGAAGAAGGGTTTTTTTTCTTCAAAATGTGTTTTGGCTGTCTCAGTTGACAGATTGTGTGATGAATACCATTGAATGTATGGATGAATGTATCAACTATAGTTCCAATATATTGAGTTCAGAAATGTAAATATAAAGACATTGTCACATCTACCTACGGATATTTTCACACATCCTGTTCCCAATGCCAAAAATGAACTTGAATGCTCAAAAGAAGTGACATGTATCATTAAAAATCCAAAATAAATAATAATTGTGTGAGTTTGAGAGTATTTAAGCCCTTAATTGCTGCGTACATGGACACTAAAACAACGTCATTCCACTGATCTCCATTATCCTGCTCTCCTCAGCCGCCTTCCTCACTCAGACCGTCTGTCTGGACGACACCACTGTGAAGTTTGAGATCTGGGACACAGCCGGTCAGGAGCGCTACCACAGTCTGGCTCCAATGTATTACAGAGGCGCGCAGGCAGCCATCGTGGTCTACGACATCACCAACACAGTAGGTTTCCCCTGCAGGGAAACCACGCCATGATACACTCAGACGAGTTGTTGCTCTAGCAGTAGTGTTTTAGTTTTACTTCACTTAAGTGTCCTATAGGGCTGCCACTAAAGAGATATGTTCAGTATCGACGAATCTGCCAATTCTTTTCTGATTATTTTGTTTGGTCAATTTATGTCTACAAATTTGAATAATGATCACTGTTTGGGAAATCTTAGGTCATATCTTTTTAAATAGTCTTATTGTGTCAGTCTAAAACCCAAAGTTATTTAGTTACCACAAATTATAACAGTAAAGCAGCTAATTTAATTTTCTTTATGATGCTAACAAAAGCATTTTCTGCCATTAAATGTTTATAATATTTTTTGTTTCTTAATTGTTTTCCTATTCCTCGCTATTGTTACCAAAAGTGGCACCAGTTGAGGCAAAACTATGAATATATTCAGAAGTCATTGAACATGTTGTAATATTTTAGGAGATGTCATGTAATTGTATGGCAGCTGTGTTGAAGGGTAGAGCAGCCTAGGTTCTGAGTTTACAATGACATTTCACCTAGTCTAAAATTACACTGTAGGTGTTCATACATGAAGGTGTTTTGACGTCACAGTGACAATACACATATGTTCCACTCGGCCTAAATATAGTTATCCTGTGTGAACATATTCATCGATATTAATACACTTTGTTGATCAACTAGGATACATTTACAAGAGCAAAGAACTGGGTGAAGGAGCTGCAGAGACAAGCCAGCCCCAACATAGTGATCGCTCTGGCTGGAAACAAGGCCGACATTGCAAACAAGAGAGCCGTAGACCTTCAGGTATGACAAAGTACAGCACAATGAGTTCACACATTCAAAGCCTGAGTCTTAATTTATTTAATTTTAAAATTGTAATAAACTTTCCAGTGCTGTAAATGTTTATCTGTGTCCCTTAATATCTAAATGATGTGCTTAGGAGGCTCAAACATACGCTGAGGACAACAGTCTGCTGTTCATGGAGACCTCGGCTAAGACTGCCATGAACGTCAATGAAATTTTCATGGCTATTGGTAAGTTCAATTACACACATTTCAAAACAAGATAACTGACACTTACTTTGACTGACCTCACATGAATTAGATAGGTACTTAATTGATTTTTGGCAATTTTTTGATTGAGACTGACACTGGCTGTCAGATCGGCACATCCCTATTGGGACAAAAGCAGATATATGTCCACATTACTTAATCGGAAATCAAAATAAACATTTAATCACCTTTTTAAATACAAGCGGTTCTCTCAAATAAGAGCTGTTTGTGTCCAAGAGGGATTTTAGGTGAAGACAAACTTAGAGCTTGTAAGTGTGAAGATTATTTTGTAATGCTGCAATTTACCAGAACTCTTTTCAAACATCCATTGTCCTGTCCCTGCAGCAAAGAAGCTCCCGAAGAGCGACCCCCAGGGAGCTGGAGCGGGGGGGCGGACCAGGACAGGAGTGGATCTACAGGAGGCTGCGCCTCAGAGCCGCAGCAGCCAGTGCTGCGGGGGGGGCAACAGTGGCAATTAGCAAGGAGAAAACCATGAACTTAGTGAGCGAGCACTGAACATCGTTTTAAGGACAGCACGTAGCTAAAATCCCAGAGAGGCAGGAGAGGGCAGAGCCACTCGCCGCCCTGCACTTAAACTGAGATTACAGATGAGATTATCTGGATCCTCTTTGATTAAAGGAACATTTTTTTTAAAGAATCATAAGCTAGAGGGAATTACCAAGACCCCTCACTACTTCTCTGTCTCTCCCCCGTGTTACTATCTACCTCCCTGTTCCTCTTCGGCCTCCCCCTCCTTTGATTGAATTCTGTCTTAAAATATTATTATTTTTGAAGAGTGATGCTGAGGTTGTTTGCCATTTTCTGTGTGTGTGTGTGTGTGTGTGTGTGTGTGTGTGTGTGTGTGTGTGTGTGTGTGTGTGTGTGTGTGTGTGTGTGTGTGTGTGTGTGTCATGTATATTGGCAGTTTACTTTTCTAATCATCCCTCTATATTGATCATTACAATTAAAGATAAAAATACCCACCTACTAATGCGGAAATATGCATACGACAGAGCAATTAATCTTTTAAGGTTTTTGTCTTATTGCAATTTAGAGAACAGCATTCTGTTCTTCCTAGGGACCTGGACATGACTCAGTTATAAGGAAAGCTCTAGACTTTGCTTCTCGAAGCAGGTTGTGATTTAATAGGCTACACTTCTGAAGATGTTTCTGAACTGTGCAACAAATGCAGTTGTTTGCATTCATTGTGTTTGGATACCTGTAACACCCAAGAGTTGTTAGCCTTTTTTAAAAGAAATGTAAAAATAACGTGTAAATCAAAAAAAAAAGTAATAAATAACATGGAAGATTTGTTTTGTTTTTAATTGTTTTCCAATGGTATGGTCAGTCATTGGAGGATGATCATTTGATTTGGACGAGTGTTCTTTATTAGCAGGAGGGTTCAAACTACTCTGGTCTGGTTTAGGGTTTTCTAAACAGGGTTTTTAGATTTCTAAGATACAGTCTTCTTCATCTTTACATCCAGGACTATATATTTGTGTTTACCCTTTCTCTTATACTGGTATCATTTCACACATACATAGTGATAGATATATATCACTCACATATGAGAGATATGTCTCTTTTATCCAGTATCTTACAAATGTATGAATCTTGCCCTGTATTATGCTATTGGAAACACATTTTTTAGATGATGGGAATTCTGAAATGCCCCTTTGTGCAGTGAGTGCCAAAAATAATCAGATAGCATTCCTGCTATCAGTAAACCTTTCCAACCACTAGATGGCAGCATCACACTTTAATCTAAAGTCGCAAATGCGTCCTTTACAAGGCATGTGTGACAATGAATGTATCATGTCCTTATGAGTAACTAAACCCATTCAATTGGTATATAATTGCTCTTGGTCTTCAATCTTTAATTCTTCAATTATTGATATTGAACTCAACATTAAAGTTATATTTTGTGCAAAATTGTCAATTCAATAGCCTGAAAGTCTGCCAATCTGTGTGAAAAGTGGACGATATGTACACTGGATAGGGTAATGTTGTGAATCGAGTGGCCTGTGTTCATCGTCCATAACATACGCCTGCCCATACCATAACCCCACCACCACCATGGGCCACTCGATTCACAACATTACCCTAATCCTAACCCTCACACCAGATACTGACTGGTTTTCGGACCCCCCCAGACCCCCCCAATAAAGCAAAAATGCACGTTTCAGAGTGGCCTTTTATTGTGGCCAGCCTAAGGCACACCTGTGCAATAATCATGCTGTCTAATCAGCATCTTGATATGCCACACCTGTGAGGTGGGATGGATTATCTCAGCAAAGGAGAAGTGCTCACTATCACAGATTTTTTCAGATTTCGTGAACAATATTTGAGAGAAATGGTTATTTTGTGTATGTAGAAAATGTTTTAGATCTTTGAGTTCATCTCATGAAAAATGGGAGCAAAAACAAAAGTGTTGCGTTTATATTTTTGTTCTTTGTACATTACTAGGCCAAAAGCTATTAGTGGCAAAGTTAGAAAAATATGTCTTGCAGAGGATCGGACCAGAAGGGGTTTGCTTCTTTTAGGGCAGCCTGATTATTTTGGAGCTCATTTTAAAGAAGGGTTTTGTTTAATGAAGCAGTACACTCTGCTTTAATGAACGGTACCTTTTTAATAGAGGTCTGAAGGCTTTGAGCTTTAAGAATATTTGTTTAAGAAACTGTAAATGGCATTCATGCAAAGAAGGTTTTCTAGAAATGTAATAATTGCATCAGCCTGAGCAGTAATAGCAGTGAGATAGGAGCCATGCTTCTGTATCACACATTTAAAAAAGATTTTTCAGGAAATCTAACAAGAGAACATGTCTTACACACCAAAGGACCTTTAAAGTGTCCCTTTATAAAACCTTTATTTGGATAATAACCTTGTCTTGATGCTTTACTTTAAATGTGAATTCGACATACAGAATACACCCAACAAACACATTTAAACAAAATGTCAAATATGAGATTTATTTTTGAATGGTAATATAATGAGTACACTAATTGCTGTTTAGCAAAAATACAAAATAAACTAATGAAGAATTATGTACAATGCAGTGGATTCAAGTATTGTCTGTTGTTCTGACCCTCCATGTAAAACATATCCTTTTTTTTACAACAGTGTCAGCTGACAGCCTTGCTATTGTGGCTTTGATGCCTCAAACCTAAAATGCAATCAATTTGTAATGCAATTCACACACACACACACACACACACACACACACACACACACACACACACACACACACACACACAAACACACACACGGAGGCACACTCGCCTCAGAAAAAGGCAGCGGTCGGCCGCTCTTTTCACAGTAAATGATTTCTCATTTGTTGAACTGTCAGTCAAGATGTGTTCTGTCAGAAAAGAAACTCATTTCATACTTGGCCTCTGTGAATCATAATGCTGTGAGAGCTGGACTGAAATTGACTGCGTTTAGAGGAAGAGATTTGCAGAATAAAGGAAATGTGCCGTGAAAACAAATGCAGCCGGTTAAGCTTTTACATTATTTCTACTCATATTGGTTCAAGAAATGAGACAGGTTAAATAGCCAAAACCTAGATTTATTGTGTTTTAATAACAATAAGGATTTCAGCATTGGTTTTGTGATCTTGAGCCACCAATGGGGCAATTTTAGGGCAGTACAAAAGACAGAAAAACAGACTCAGTCAAATTCTCGCTCTGATAGATTCCTTCTATCTGCCTGGACAGAAAGAAATGTCATTAAATACCAAGGGCACAGAGACACGGTATCTGGATTGCATTCTGTAGTTAGAGATTCCTGATAGCGATAGTATATGTGATGCGGTACAATAATTGTCTCTTATCTAAAATGAAACATCTAACAATGTTGCCACCGGGTAGGAACATCATGAAGCAGGTAGCAGGAAACAGAATAAAGCACAATCGACAGTCGTTGAATGGAAAGCAAATGTTATGTTGAATCAGATTTTGCTCATGCTATATGTTTTATTGAATATTCACACTTTGGCAACTGATTACTAAAAGCCAAGTAAAGAATGAATTCAACTTTTTTTATTTACCCATTCACTTCTTGCAGGGAGTGAAATAAGAACATATAATCCCATATCAGCAAATATAAATCCTCTGTGACCATTTCACATAAAAAAAAATAACATTTATGTTTGCGTTTCCTTTCTTTAATCACTTTTTTTTCAAGGCATCACCACCCTCCCAAGCATAGTTCTGTTTCTGAGTAAACACAAGTGGACCTTAGTGGCATTGGCCCTCAAGGACAGAGGGGGCGATAGAACAAAATGCACACTCAGCACATCTCACCCACAATCATTTGAATCCGTTTTTAAAGGTGTCATCATTTATTCTCAATTCTTAGGATCAGCATTTTATTGTCACATGTTTCTGTCTAACCTTACATTTACAAACGGCTAAGTGTTGACAATGTTTGACTCAATCAATACCAAGAAGTTACTTATGTTCTATGATGAATAAAAGGTCTAAATGCTACTCCGCTGTAGTGGAGTAGTAACTGTTTGTCACATTAAGCCTGAAGCTTATTGTAGTCATGCAGATACTCTTAAAGGGGCCCTATTATGCTTTTGGGGCTTTCTCTGTCCTGTAATGTGTTATAAAGGTTTTTGTGCAGGTAAGTTGTCTGCAATGCTATAGAGTTACTCTCCCACCACACAGGGGGGGGGGGGGCCTGCCTGAAACGCCTCGATTGTAGTCCTTTGTTTACTTTTGCGCCATATTGACATCACTATGTAACACTTGCGTTTCTATTAGCTAGCACTCCAACACATTGTACTGTATGTTAGCTAACCAATCAGAGCAGATTCGGCTCTGGTTTCAGAGGGTGAAAAGAGGTGATGCAGCACAGCCAGTATGTGACAAGTAAAGCTTTTTTGAACATTAAAGCATGTAAACATTTCACAGTAGAGGCAAAAAATACATTACATTACATGTCATTAGACGCTTTTATCCAAAGCGACTTACATACATTCAGTACTGTGGAAAATCCCCAGGAGCAATTTGGGGTGAAGTGTCTTGCCCAGGAACACAACGAAATGCTGACTGCAGTGGGACTCGAACTTGCTATCCTCTGATTTGAAGTCTAGCACACTATCCACTGAGCCACAGCCTCCCAAATATAAATATGAAACCTGAATATGAGCATAATAGGGCCCCTTTAACCGAGGAGGGTGACACTGTTTAAAACTGTGAACGTCCATCATCATGGGTGCAGCATCCTCTCCTCCAGATTCTCACTCTTTAAATGAACTACTCTTATCCTTCAAAGTGCCATCTTAATCAAACTTTGAAGATGGAAAACGTTGCCATAGTGACCAGGTTAAACTGAAGGGTACGGCAGGTTTCTTACTAATTCTGGGACCAGAGGAATAGAAATGTCCTATAATGAAAGCACTCAAGATAATGACGGAGCCGAGCATTGGTATTCACTTTGATGCCTGATTGGACTACGGCTTCATGGAAATATGGAAACAAAATACAACATATAAAGCCATTCGTTTCAAATGTTGCTTTTATTGTGAAGCATTATTTTCAAATGTAACAAAACACGGTATTGCCATGCATTTTCTTTTTATATACATAGTGTGACAAGAAAAATAAAATGGTTTATAATAAATTCATTCATCTAAAAACAAAGTTATAATAATAATAATAGAGCGGCAACAATTATTGTACTTATTGATGAGTTGATTACCAGAAAAATTAAGTATTTTGATGATCAAGCAGTCATTTGAGTAATTCATGAGGCAAACATTATAGAAAATGCTTGCTTTTCAGCCCTGAGAATATGGATATTTCCTACTTTTCTCTGTTTTATATCATATTAAGGTGGTATCTTTGGGGTTGGAAGACAATTAAAGACATTACTTTGTACTGATATGGATAAAAAACTCAATAGATTAATCTATGATAGAATTAGCAGATCGATAATGACAATAATTGATTGTTTCAGCCCTTAATAATAATATCACCTGTGTAACTTCACGTACAAAATGTTATTCATACGTAACAAAAAAACACAAAACATCTAACACAAAACCATCACACCCCATACCAACAGGAGACGCTGCTGTTGTGTGCTAGATGTGTCCGCATGTTTTCTTTGTATCCACAAACACAAGCAGGGACGTCACTCCATGTTGAGCTATGATATCTTACACCGTTGTCTCTGGTCACACAAGCCCGTGCACCTTTTATTTTTAGGGCGTCTGCCTTGTGGCGGGGTCAAGCAGGGAGCAAAAGGACTTCAGTGAGAAGGACATAGCTCAAACTCCAAGTATGTTTCCACCGAGATCTATCATCGTCCGGCTGACAGCTGACCCAGACAGCAGGTTGAACGGCCGCAGCAAATACCAACATGAGTCTGTGTCACTGTACTCCCAAACTCATCTGCAGGCTTCTACTTTTGAACATGGCCCAACAATGTTAATGAGGGGCTATAGAGGGGTGGGATTGGGGGGTGATGTCTGTTGATAGCACACACACAAGACCCAAAGGTGGAGAGGATTTGACGTGTCAGGGTGATACAACATGTTCCTTTGAAGTGGCTTCTACGTGGTAGTAGGTTGTAATAGATTTATGAACATGCATTAGCAATATTTCAGTAGGTATTTTTCAAATAACTTAATTGAGGTCACTCAAAAATGTATTTTCCCTGGACAAAATTAGCAAGTAATGAGACAGAGGTACATATAATACCAGTATACTCTTCATGGGGATTATTACAAATCCGTCTGTTGTATATTGTCCTCTCTAAACATGGCATTAAATACTACAAATATCACCATGCATCCCACCTTACAAACAAGGTGTTGCTAGTTGCAATCCAGTTGCATTATGGTTGTATTTTACTGCTATTTCTTTTAATCTACTGTATGTCTTTCAAATCAACCAAGTGTTGTGATAATGATACTAAATCACTGGAGTGACCCTATAATATCTGCTCTACTTCACACCACTAAGTAGCTCCAAGGCAGATTGGCTGATATCAGTTTATCGTCTGGACATTTTGAATTTTGAAGTCGGCCTACATGTTGCCATAATTGGAAATGTATGTTTTTTAAGAATTCCTCTTGAAAAAACATATGAAAATGAAAGATGTCAATTTAGAAGCAGTGGCAGCGTGATATACACTTGTTTGTCCACATCATAGCACTGCTACTTCGTGTAGGCCTATACCACTCAGTCCATTGCGTGTTCCCAATTTGTAATTATCATTCTAAATTATTTTTATGATTTGTGTCAATGTTTTTTGAAGAGGCAAAAACCCCATTATGTTATGCTCTACTATTCACTGTCTCATATTTTTGTCTTAAAGCTAAGCAGCCATGTTGAAGAAACAATCACACTTAATCAAAATCTATTCTGAGTATAAAGTCTGCATTATTATGTTTATCAATTCTTGTAGATGTGCAGCTAATTTTTAATACTAAAGTCTGTATGCTGCAGGGTAGCTTGTGAATGTGTGTATCTATAAGTGTTGTATATATTACACATTATTATTTCAAATCTGCAAAGTTACTAAAGATATTAAATACATTTAATTGGGTAGAAGTACAGGATTTACCTCTGAATTGTAGTGGGGTACGTTCAAAGTAGCACAAAAATAATAATCTCTCAAAATTTTAATTGAGTAAAGTAATTAAGTACTTAGTTACTTTACACCAATGGAATGGTTGTTCCTCTGTTTTCTCTTACGGACTGCTTTAATTTGTCCTCTCCCTCTCTCTCGTTCTCGCGCGCAACGTTTTGGTATCTCAGTCGCGCAGGCGGCAGTGGCACATCGCGCGCACATTATCCGCGTGGTTTATCTCGGATTGCTCACAGGACTGAAAAGCCTGCAGCTGAGCTCGCTCTGTAATCAGTGACACCTGAAAATGGACATCAGCAACGGAGCAGCAGTGAAACACACAGGTAGGAAAACGCTTTTAATTCCCACATGTCGAGGCGATTTCCCTGTGTGTGAGTCATTTTACACGCATGAAGACGCTCCAGTCTGTCCACTTAATGTTTTACAAATGTTTCCACCTAATGTGAGTATTTTTTCATGAGGTAAAGATGAATTGTTTTGTCCGAAGCTGTCACAAACCAGCAAATACACTATTAGTTGTGTTTGTAACGCTACTCGAGGGACAACAGTGCAGGTGTTTTACTTTTCTTAAATGAGCACATTTACCCTCTTTTGTTACGATGAAGCTGTTGCTGCCTTTAAAAATAATGTGGTTATGTTGTAGTTTTTGAACCAACTTGTTGTAAGGCTGTGAATGTTTGAGCAAGACTGGCCAGAATGCAAACATGTTACCCTTTCTTTTAAATTGAGCTTTCAATTTAATTTCAGCTTTCACATTTTGTTATCTTTACTTAACTCTCGAGTTTAATAGACATTATGTTTGATACGTTTTTTTGTATTTATCATGGTTCATACTAGTTGTCTTTCAGTGGATGGAGGTCAAATGTGAGGTGAGCAGGTTAATGAATTGAGTCATTATCTAAACCTTGGACTTCAAGGATCTTACACTATATACCCACAAAGTAAAGTTGTGAATGTGTTGTGTTCCCATGCACATTTTCACACTGGTACGTGTGTGTTCGTTTGTGTGTATGTGTGCCTGTGATGCTTATGTTCATCATCTTTAGACCTTTAAAACTTTTTTCTATAGGATTTATTGAGGGGGACTGTTGTATGTGTGGGGGTTTTATTCCTCCATCTATACACCTGGACTGAATAGAAAAATACTGTTAGTATTGGAAAAAAATGAAAACTGCTTATAATGTCTTGTTATGTCCTTGGGAGAAGAAAAGGAGTGAACTTGGTTATTAGTGGTTATGCTCTTGATGCATGCATTTATATTATGATCTGAAAACAATCAAAAAGGCCCAAGATAAAACATGTGTAATGTTGGTTTCGTCAGGCCAAAAAGTTAAACAGTAAATACTGACAATTGAGAAATTTTTATTTAATATTTTACAAAAAATAATGATTGAATCACTTATCTGACTTTGCAAGTGGTTACAGAATCCTTTCAGGTCTGAATTATATATCATTCAATGTGTTGAAACACATTGTGAGTCAGCCTTGTTGCTCACATTTCAGCTCATTTGTGTTTTTTCCTGCGGTCTTTCACTGTCCTTACTGAGTGTTGCCATGGCTTACTCAGCTGCTACTCAATCTGAGCCGAGTATACCCACTTAAACACCAAGCGTTGGCCACATCATCATCTTCTTCATCCTCTTTAGATGACCTTGCTCTCCTTCGTCCCCCTCTGCGTCAGTTTCAAACCTAAATGGCTGCAAATGACGCCCGCCTTCCCGCCTGCCAAGCACCGCCGCAGAGATGTTCTTTCCCACTGCATGCGAGCAGTCATTTTCACTGTGAACAAAAGGTCCTTGATTCATCAAATCCCGCACCTCCTACTGCCCACTCTCCAGAGTGATGCTGTAATTTTCACTAGCTCTGCTCCTGTGTGATGTGGGGAGAGTCCGTAGTGTTTTTGTCGTACCTTGTGTGATTCTGGTGGTGTTTTGCTGTAGGTGTGTTCACAGCTGGGACACACTTACACTCTCCAAGCAGCATGATGACTCAAATTCACAAAATGAGTCTCCTAAAAAGGCCTCAGCCGGTTTTGATATAGAATATTTTAAACATAAGATGAACTCATTCTACTACATACACTTTACATTAAACATGTTGAGGAACCAGACTGCTAACGGCTTTAATTGAAAGGCAATAGGTAATTGTTTTGGGGCTCGTTTTAAACAAATGACTCTGACAATGAGACAATTTTGTTTGTCTGTGACAGTGAGAAACCTCACTTTCACCAGAGCAGTGCAAAATGATGTGAGAGGTCTGGTCAGCTTCTGAGTGGGTATAACAAATTGTGGTTCAAGGCCACCCAGAGCTCTGTGAACGAAAAATATTCTTAAAGGTTTGTTAGGGAGTACTGGAGGACACGAGCTGCCTAAAAATATGCCGACATATCCTGTCCCCTGCACACATAGCTTAATATTCACAATGGGGGTCAATGGCTTCATAAGTCTGGTTTGTGACATGGCAGGCAAATGCAAATATGGAGTGCATAGTGCTGAAATCAAATAAACAAGAAAAGTAATGGACAACCGTTTTCAAAAACCCTGAAAAATGTGCAATAATAAAATCTAATGATAATGAATTACAGTGAAAGCCAATAAAAACAAATGTGCTCCTACATAGGCCTGTCTTTGCTGCTTAACCAGGAATAAACTAAATATACCAAATAAAGCTACATATTATTTAAACATCTCACAGTAAATTGTGTATTCGTTTGGGACTATTTTCTGCGGCAGGATTACTACGCTTGTGATAATTCAGCTGCAGGACGGTGAATGTGGGATCTACTTTATATTCCCTACAGTGCACAGTTAATCTCTGAGATATGATGGGTGGATAGGCCACTCTAACCATCTTCAGCCACCTCTGGAATGATATGAGAAATCCAAACATTGATCTTCGCTTTGTGATGTGTGGCCAGGCCCTTGTTTCTTCAAGCAGAGCCAGCGTTTACCCTCACATGAATCAGGGTTTATACTCTTAGACCCCATATATAGCACACATCTCATCCCTGCACATGGCTAGGTCCCATTCACAGATTACTTCTCCAAACAGTGGTGATGAAGTTGAGTGACCAGCCTATCTCCACCCCCCCCCACCCTAACTTTCCCTCCCACCTCAGAGCAGTGTCCTCTGTACTTTGGCATTTGGCCATCGCCGTCTGTCTCAGTAAAAACCATCGGCTGTGAAATTGAGAATAATCATGTGGAACGAGATTGGGACCGGAGCAGCTTGAGCTCCAGCGCTTCGCTGACAATGGACTCATGGCTCCTGCTGATAAAGTCCACCAGGGATTGAACAATAACCTACAAAACCCTTTTTGTTGACGTGTGAAGAATATTACTTTTGGTCTTTGGCATGACGAGTGAAGATCTACAGACTCGTCAAGCTTGAGCCTTTAGTTTATCACTCAGATCTGTTTATTGTTTAAACATTAAGGAGATTTTCAATTGGCACTCAAAAATACTAAAAGTGATGTGTGTGTTAATAATATTTCACTGAAATTATTCAAGTTTGACTAATGAATTATGCACACCTATTTTTCTCTATCTGATGAGCCTCTGGATAGTTGGCGAGATAAAATGCAATTAAACTATGAAATAAAAAACCTAACGCAAAACATTCAAACCCCATGAGAAAAATACTATATGGAACTAAAAGGGTAAAGTATGGTAATCCTATTATCTCTGCCGCACTTAGCGACATTATTGAATGCTAATTTGAAACATTATCATATATTGTAGTGCTATCAGAAAGGATAAGTAGTCAAGTTTAATGTGTTGAAATATACGAACATCTCAAAGTTCCCTATAGGAATATATGTTTTGAATAAATGAACGCTGTGCTCGGATTTAATACTGATCTAATACGCTGTCAAGTTTAATTTGTCTCTGTTATAAACGTCTATTTAAATCATGAACAATGGAAACCAAAAACAAAATAACCAAATGAAATAAGACAGTTCAGATATATAAAATAATGTATACAAGAAGAGAATATTATTAAGGTTGTAAAATGACTCGGTCAAATGCGCATTTC
Source organism: Notothenia coriiceps (assembly GCF_000735185.1). Taxonomy (NCBI): domain Eukaryota; kingdom Metazoa; phylum Chordata; class Actinopteri; order Perciformes; family Nototheniidae; genus Notothenia; species Notothenia coriiceps. Next base: position 155,838 of record NW_011370184.1, read on the forward strand.
AAAATAAACCCATCATGTTAGAGTCAGTGTAAACAACTCTTAACTTGCTCTGTGGATAAACGGTAATTATTCATTATTACACACAAACCAGAGACCTTAGTTGAAAAACCACTTCATGTCTGTACCTAATATAAAAAGATAATACTTACAACAATAGATAGATAATGGATATCACACTGAAATATCATTGTCATGGACTTGAACAAAGCCGGTTAAATATTATTTCTGGCAAAATTATAAATTATGTAAAGCTGCTCATAATTTACTTAGAGCCTTAATAAGTGTGAATCCAAGTTGCCATTGCTAAACAATTTGTTTCCAGTCATGCTTGACAGCCTGAGGTTACAGTAACTTGCCTCTTTTGGCAAAAATAAAATCTATATTATGTTTGTTTAATCTTTGTTAGTTTAATCTTTGGTAGGATGCTTCAGTGTCGCTTTGTGACTGTGGTGTTTTCCAGGATGAGGAGGAGCTGCATTCAGGGCCATATTGGAAGATCAGCAGTGCATTAGAAACACTTCATTGTGTTTGAAGTGTTTACCTCCTCTACAGATATTGCTTATAGCAGGTCTCCAGCCTCTTTAAAGGGGCAGATGGGCACCACCTGCTCCGTGGCATCTATAGGACCAAACGTCTTCAGTCAGGGCACATCCTGTTTCCCATAGTCACCTCAGTCTGTTGGAGGTATCACAGGCGTCATCTCCCTTTCATTTTCATTAATGCTCATGTAACAAAATGTCATTTGTAGGCGGAAACATGTTTCACATATTGACTTACCTTCTGTAGCGCTATATTGATAATCGGTTTAATCTAAACCGATTTAGGCCTCCATAATACATAGATTTCTTGCTTTTTCTCTGGTAGTTTTAATATTATTCAGCGCAGTGCTTTTGTAGCAGCCATGTTCTGCCTAAATAGTTTTTGTTGCACCCCCTGCCTGTGTTGTCAGCACACATTTCCCTTTGCAGATGTCCAATAGTAACACAGATAAAGGGAGAATTAAGACAACAAATGCTCAGACAAACACTTCTGTCTTCATTCTGTGTTAGTAATTTGGCCCAAAAATACTCCACCATCAATAATAATTTCAAATGCACTGTCAGTGTAAATATATACCAGGGTCACCCTCAGACGAAGCTTCCAACAGTTAATGTGCAGCTTATCACAACAGACCCCCAACAGATTGCTCTTCCCCAGACTCCCCTCGGACACACTGAAATGGATTTCTGCTTATGTCTCCCATTAAAGATGTAATGGCTCTCTGGTTGTGTCATTACAAGTCAGACGACCCCTTCGCACAGTGGCAGCTTGAACCTGCCTCTGGACTGATAACTGTGATCTTTATTTGGCTGCCCCCTGACGCTCTGCTGACCACCCTCCCCCCAACAAATGTCAGTCAGCTGGAGTCAAGGGTGGACAAACTGTCCTTCAAGGTGCTGCAAAAATGTCAAAACCCCCCAAAAGATGAATAAAAAAACATGTAATGACAACACAAGTGGGTCACTACTGGCTCACGAGAAAACTATAGAGAAACTGGCTTTCGGTTTTTAAGACTGAGTTAAATGTTTAATTACACCGACGAGTCTTTTCAAAGCTCAGATATCATTCACAGCATCAATCATTTTCTCAGCAGGTTAGGCCTGGTTTACATTTTTGGAAAATCATGGAAGGGTTTTCCTTGCTGCTGAACTGTTCATCCTCTTTCTAAGTTACAAGCTTAATCTGAATTTGAAAGAGGTTTATTGCATAAAGCTTTTCACTTACAAGGAATGTGCTCTGTGTTTTAAGTACAATAAACATATTATGAGAATGAACATACAACTATAAGGAAGGTAGAAGGTCGAGAACCGAAGTATAGAATAGAAAATATGGCTTTTATGAAGAACATATTAGAACAAATATGTACAATGTGACAGTTAAAGTGCAGGATGAATACAAATCGTATATGGGTAGAGGGATGTTCAAAAATACGTAGTAAAGAGACACACACTGACTCCTCTTTCTCATAAGCTCTTCTTTTCTTCTGGCCTTGTTTTATGTCTTTCAATAGTGTCAAGGTGCAAAGGATACACTGATTTATACAAATAGCACAGCTTCCCTTGATTTCACCGTCCCAGTATTTTTCAAAATGCCGGGCGGTTAGGTTAGTAACACCCAATGGTATTTTGCGTATCACATATTACCTGCATTTACTGCATAAATACTTCTGCACATTGGGGTTTACGTTGGCTAATAGGTGGACGCCCACTCTGTCTCTTGTGTGTGAACTGGCAGCCATGATGGATAGTCGCTCTTTGAGTCTCCATCATACGGACAGAGGGCCGGCAGATTCCTTCAGGGCTGTGTGGGAAGTTGCATTTCCGTACGGTCCATTACCTCTCCATTCCCCTGTGGCTGCATTGCAGGTGGAGATTCAACACAGCAGGCAGCTGTGTGTGCGTGCGTGTGTGTGTGCGCGTGTGTGTGCGCGTGTGTGTGTGTGTGTGTGTGTGTGTGTGTGTGTGTGTGTGTGTGTGTGTGTGTGTGTGTGCGCGCGTGTGTGTGCGCGTGTGTGTGCGCGTGTGTGTGCGCGTGTGTGTGCGTGTGTGTGTGTGTGTGTGTGTGTGTGTGTGTGTGTGTGTGTGTGTGTGTGTGTGTGGCTTGTGCATGCACATTAACATACTTGTGTGATAGTGAGGATGCATGACTTTAAAATGTCCTTTAGAATGGGAAAAGCAGAATTCCTAAGAAAGAGAATTCCGTATATTTAGATGATTTAGCTTGATTTTGTATCTACCATCTATGAACCGCCAGTGTTTGTGTCCCATGATTTCTTGCTTAAAACAAAACCCTGGTAACTGCTAGCACTGAACATGTAAAACAACTCAGAAGGGGCACCTTGATGTTCTTTTTGCAGCAGATGAGGTTTTCTTTTCTCTATGAATATCTTTCACCTATTTACAGCTTGCCATCGTCCAGAGGGGACAATCATTTAAACAGGTTTCTGCAGTGTATGTTGTTCGCTAATCGCCAAAAGATTATAGACATCATCCATTAAAATCCAAATTAATTTCTTTGAAGAAATGCATAGGACACCCTCGTTTTGTTGAGAGTAAAAACATGTTAGCGGTTGTCAGGCCTACATATAGCAGTGAACCCAACAGAAAAACGATATGGGGGAGACATAATACAGCTGACGACAATCAAGTCCGACTTTTACAGAGACAAACAGCACCCTGGCCATTTTCAAACCATTTTCAACCTCCTCAGTTTTCCTCCGATTGAACAGCTTTGCTTCGCTCCAGATTTGTCATGCGGTCTCTTTTCATAAAATGATTTTGCTCTTTGTTCTTGAGTTAAATGGTGTGTTACATTCTCTCTAATGGCCATTGCTACTAAACACAAAAGACCAGTCAAGCAGGCCAAATGAAAGGGTCGTTAATTGAAGGAGCCATTATGGCTCTGCTGCCCGTAGTGCCGCCTTTCTCAGACTGAATCACAGCAAGCTGAGGGTGAAGCCTCCGGACTGTTATGCTCCATCACAAGCTAAGATCATCAGTCACACGACTCAAATGTTGTTGTTTTTTAATACATCTCAAGAATCACTCATATGTTCATTATTTTAAGGCCCTATTGGGTAACAAAGTCTGATGATTTTTGTCACAATTTCTACCTTTTTAGGGAATGTTTTCTTTATATATTTTGAGTGAAGGCTCATTCTACTACAGTACATTCCCTGTTGAGAATTTAACTCGGGTGATAGATGAACGTTTCAGGGCAACAGCTGCTGAGAGTTGCATATTGTCTTAAATTGCAGAAATACTTCGTCATTGTTTTTGTTCAGTGTTTTTGCAGAAACTGTCCAAAAGACTTACTTTACACTGTCGAATCAAGTAGTGTTTACCAGTTACAGAGAGTTGGAAGAAAGTGGGGAGTATAAAAAATGTGATTTATAAACAGCAGCAACATACTCTTTTTAGCCACTTGGGGACAGCAGATACGAGTTATGAACTCAAAAATGACATATTATCATCTGATTAAGTTGATCTGATAGTACATCCTATACAGTGTAATACCTTAACACAAAAGATCATGTCAGATAATGCTTGCCAGCATTAACTGTATTTAATTTTGTTCGAGGGTGATAACAGTTTGATTGAATTACCTGGCATTCAGGCTGGTTTATTTGTTAAAAAATCCATCTATTGCTTCTCATTGCCCAACCACCTTAAGGAACCGCTGAGATAATTCAGGCAATTAAACCCATTTTACCTAGGGAGTGCTACCTAATTAAAAGTCAATCCAATTTAGCCTGTCAGGTTTCCAATACGAGTCAGTGCTGATAAGCACTTGGAGGATGGATGGAGGGGAGCGAGACCGAGCCACCATCTTATCTGCAGTCATCTGTCAGCGTTGGGATGATTCGCTCCAGAAATAAAACACCATTGAGTTTATTCATGTGATTAGATGCCTTGGAAATTCTCATTGAATTGAAAAGCAACTCATTTCAAAGTCTGGCTGGATAATTACTAACGCAGGTAGCTAAGAATCAAAGTAATAACACACATTAGAAGCAGAATTACTACCGATGTCTGCGGCCACGGGGTCTCTGGGTCTTTGGGTCTGTATACATTGTTTAAAGTTTTTAGAAGTTAGTAAACCCATTTATCTTTGCTGATATCATTTTGGGATAAGTGACTGTAGCTAGGCTCCTTTCCTTAAACCTTAAAAAGCTGATTTCTTTTTTATAACTACTTCGGAGCATTGAAAAAGTCAATTAGCTTTAGATTCTTTTAACCGACAAAGACTATTATGTCTCTATGCTAAAATTAACGATATGAAGAAATGATAAACAGGAGACTGCTACTACTCTATTGGTTTTGTTGCTAGGGAATTAGCGACAGCTGATAAAAGCTTCCATGAAGTTACCACCTTAATGTCTAGCACTCTGCTCTTTGTTAATGGTAATTATTGCACTAGCTTAGTGAATCAGTGCTTTTTGTAAAACTGCATTGTCTAAACTCAGAGTCCCTCACCGGTGCACCAAGTCCTTTTTTAACATTCACTCACTTTAATTTCCACTTTCATATGCAGCAAAGTGTTCACACTGTAGAGAGCTATCTGCTGTGATTTTCTTTTAAACATGTTTTAAAACAGCACAGCCTGGTCCGTGCGATTTGCAGCTAAAACAATACTTTGCATGTCTTTTAAATTATTTGAGATGGCTAACGTTTTTAAGATATTTCACTTGCATATTGTTTTCAACATATCAGTGACAATATTTTAACATGAGGCAGGCAAGAGATACACAAAAGTTAAAAAGTGATCTCTCTTGGATACAAAATATTCTGATTTGACTCCCATTGTGATTGCCAATATATTTCAAGAATTGCTTGTCTTTGCTCACTTGATGCCAGTATCTATATAAATAGCCAGCAGTTACACAGAACAGACTACATACTTCACACAAAGTATATTTTTGAATGATAAAGCTAGACATGGGCCAGACAAATGACATGAAGAAAGCCTCTCTTAGTCATCCTCATTAGTCATTGCTGCCTCCGTGCTCCCCTCCACCCACCTCCTGCTATCACCCAACATGGAAAGCATACGTTTCCCATCCATATGGAAGGATTTTCTACTTGGCATGCCATCACTTTACATAAACATATTTAGCATTTTGCTGTAGTTCAACAAACAGTGAGAATACAAGCTAAAGCTGAGAATCGTTTTTTGAGGGCGGAGGAGAGACAAATTGAGATATGGTGCGTGTTTCTGTGATTGAGATGTCACGAGTCCCTGCTGCAGTGTTATCGGTGTCACGCAGAGACTGATCCCAGAACTGTCAGGAGCACGAAGTCCAAAGGGAAAACAGGCAGGAAGTGGGTTGACCCTGCTCTGCCCCCCGGCTCCTCTCGATGTGTAAACACGTGTTCACGCCTGTGTGTCCGTGTATTGAATTGACCTCAGCCAACATTTCTTAAATCGCTCCATGGGTTGTTTTCATTGCCAAAGCTATATTCAGAATTTGAACTGTAATAATAAACTCGACCACCCCACTGCCTAAAAATTCTAAAAAGACATTCAGCAAACTAGTTAAAAGCTAGATATCGAAATTAACGGAAAATGATCTGTTTATAAACTTGTCAGTTACTTTTGACTATTGGATTTTTGTCTTAATGGATTAACTGTTTTGACATTGTTCCAGAAGATACCTGTGAAAGTCATTGAGATGTAGAGCTTCTCTAAAACACAGCTGATAGCACGAGGGGAATAGTGTGCACATTCAACTGTGGGAACTTGTAGCTCTGACTACAACAAGAGATACACAAATAAAACACTCATAGACCTAAAACATATGCCCTTTCCTTACAGCCTTTAAAAACCATCTTCGATTGATAATGAAGCATCTGATGAGTCCTCTAAACATCTAGTATTCTTGTATGTTTGTAATGCATTTTATGAGAGTAAATACATCTGAATCATAATCAGATAGCACGGGATACATAATCCATGCAATAAACCCCTTTTGTTAAATGCAATGTACAGTAAGCCATAAAAGAGAATGTAGGTCACGTCTTGTTTTGAGTGTGGAAGGAGAAAGAGGAGGATAAGAGCTGACTTCCACAACCCACGTCTCCCTGTCAGAAAAGAAACAGCCCAGTTGTCTCAACTAATCCATGTCATTATGATCATCTCCCTCGCCACATTTAATGCCCCTGAACCTGCCTGAACGATCTTTGAAACTAGCAATATCTATTCAATTTAAAGCATTGATTTGATGTGTCATTTTATTAAAAGTATTATGCTTTTCTTGTTAGGGATGTTTAGATATACAAAATTATTATTTGTATTTGTGCCCTGACTGTGTACACATGCAGTACTATACAATTAGACCGTGCTTTGTTATTTTTCCACCGACTATTCAATTTGGGTGTCAATTTTGGGGTTGTGTTAAGAAAGCGCTCGCTGTAGCCTGAACGTTTCCAGTACAATTCAGGCTAGCTTTATCTCATGTCAACACTTTCTCCCCTTCTTGTCTCCAAATCCTTACTGTATACAAAAAAGTTCATTTAAATTTCAACAATAGCTTCGAGGAATTTAAATGGAAAAATCTAGGTTTGCTTGACTCATTCAAAGTTGATTCTTAACAGGTTGAAACAAAGTAACTCTTTTACCCTATTTCCAGTCTTTATGCTATGCCAAGCTTCACTGGCTACTTGTAGCTTCATAAATACCAGACAGACAAGTGACAAAAAAGCGAACAAGCTTATTTCCCAAAATCATATTGGTCAACAACATAACCTCAATGTGTTATATCCCATTTTGTACAAAACAGCTAATGGATTGTTTGATTCATCCCCAGGTGTAACAAACAGAACGTTTTGTATTGAATGCTGTGCCATATTTTTTGCATCAATTACCCTTCAGATTGTATGCAAGTTTTGATAAACAAGTCACTTTCCTCATTTCCTCTGTTTGCATGTGACTATAAGCAGTGTCCCATACTCTGCTGTCATTCATGCACAGGTCACATTAGCTCTGGTCCCCCTGCAGCCGGAGGGTTTCCCAGATGGCCTATGACAGATGCCCACGATTGCTGTTGCCCTTGGTTGGAGCGCATTTCCTCCCTCCAGATAGAAAAACAAAAATATGTCCTCACACAACGTCCCAGTTCTCCTATTTGCCCTAGTCTGATTCACCCCCCCCCCCTTTAACATATGTGTCTATTTTCTCTCTCAGGCTGTATATCTTTGCTCATATATTAAACTATCTCAGTTTATTCGAGCACCTAAATGCCATTTTGGTTTTCCCAACATCCTCTCCAGTCCTGCTGCACCATTCATCGTCCTTGGCTTGATCCCATGTCCTCTGCTCCTTTTTTTATCATAGAGCTGGATGCTAACCAAGAGTTTTATCCACAACGAGGTGTCCATTCTTTTCTCCTTAATGTGCTGTCACTGGGTAAAAAACATGGCAGAGAATCATCCTGTTATCTTACCTTGTCAGGCCCATGTGGTATTGGAGTGTCTTTGAAATATCTGCTTCAAAGGAAAGTAAAATGCATAGATATATTTTAATGTATTGTGTTCCTAAAAAGACTGTTGGTTTCCAATCAGTTATAATTTAATTTCTGCATTGGATGAAAATCCGCTGAACATCTGTTTTTGTTTTACTCACAAATAAATGTTCACTGCACAACTTTGTTACTACATGGTGATGAAATACTTTATTCAAAACACAAACGAGCATTAAATTCATTCTGAAGTTTTTGAGCAAGTGGATTTTCAGTTAAAGAAATGAATGGAAATGAATGGCATCTTAGAAAGCGGTCAAACAGCTACTAATACATCTATAACAACATCTAATATAACTTTGGTATGCTTATGATGAGTGAAATACAAAGTGTACAATGTAGGATGTTTTATATGAAACAAGCATTAACACAGTGTGGTCCCTCAAACGTTAAACACCATAATGAAGTAAGAGTTCTCTGGTAAAACTAAAATTGTCCAGTGCAAGTATTCTGTGTGGGTTATTTTATTTCTGTCTCCATATGACAGTCATTCTGTTTTGCCATGTGCAGGAAGAAACGTCAGCTGAAGAGAGTCCACCTGGGGGAAGGAGATTAGATTTGGTCCTTCCTGACTGTTGCCTACCTCAGCAGTGTTTATGTGGAGCACAGAACTACCTTTTTAAGTGAATGTGTCAAGGTTTGTGCTGCGGAGAAGATGAAGTGCAAGGACAGGGATTTATTCTCAATAGACTCGACCACTGGGTTTCTACGGTTATGAACAGTGTGCTAAATACCGGCCCATACAGTTATTAGATTCCTTCTAGTTCCCTTCACAGGAGCAATAACATTTAAGAAAACAGCTGCGATATTTGGAGAATTAAAAAAGAGTTTTGTGATTTATTGTTTTGAGTTATAGTATTTATTGGTATGGTGATTCAGTAAGTCTTGGCAAACACTCACTCACTCACTCTACAATGACCACACCTAACATAAAGCCTTTAGTATTACAGAAACACAGGTCTGAGGTTGTCTCTGTTCTTCTTCTGGGCTATCTTTATGAATCCATTCCAGAGAAATGGGTCTTAACTTTGAAGCAACATTGGGATACATTTTCCTTAAAGTACTTGCTACTTTAAAATGTTCTGCTGGTACATTTTACTCTTTGTTTTTGGTCACTGGCGGCCACAGAAAATCATCACATAATCCTGCACATAAACATGACGGCAGCTGCCAGCCTCATCATTCTCAATCATAATATAAGGCAGCTTGTCGGGATCAAACGGATAGAAATAAATTCACCATACCAGACTGACCATGTGGTGTGTCTATGTATGTATAGTTGGTGTGTAATAGTGTGTTACTATTAGCCAGATTTATTCTGATGTCTGAGTGGCACTGTGGCTTTATCGTGTGTCGAGGGTGAATCAGAAACTCAAAATGTCTTAAAGATGTGATATTTCCTTGATGCAGGAATCCACTTTCTTTTAAAAAGTTATAAGCAAGTACACAGAATGGTTGTATCTTGAGAAAACATAGATGGGCTTCCTGATTAACCAATAATGCCTTTACACCTGTAGGACCATCTTTAAAACCTTTGGGAAGGGAAATAAAACTTGTCTTTGTCTATTTGTGCATGCAGTTGATTTTCTTGGAACAACTGATGCATTGGATTTAAGGTTCTCTGTATAAAGTGGAAAGATATGAGTGCATTATCTTTTTGTCCTGTTAACGACTCTCTGATTTTGTCTTCAGCTTCCACTACGGACACAACATCATAATCGATCAGCCTGCACACCAAAACATTTCAGACACTTTCTGCTGGAGGGAATTACAGCGTTGAAGAAAGAGAGGCTAGAGAAAGTAATTGAAAACGTGTGTGTGTGTGTGTGTGTGTGTGTGTGTGTGTGTGTGTGTGTGTGTGTGGCCAAATTTGAGCATTAGTGCTTGTTTATTTGCTTATTGTTCTTGAGGCGGATTCTCTAGCTCTTCTGTGAGAAACTGTGTGTGTTTGTTTATTGTGTGTGGGGCTCCTCAGATACCAGTGGTCTAATTAAAGAGCTGGCATGTCAGAAACCTGTCTTCCCTCTTTGTTTAACAGTGGGCCTAATCTCCGGCTACACAGTGGTTTGGGTGTGTGTGGATTGTGTGTGTGTTATCTTTTGATTGCTGTGAGGTGTCTACAAGATGGATGCCAAACCTCCAGACATTTGTTGGGCCCCCGACCAAGATACCCCAGAGGTGTGTGTGTGTGTGTGTGTGTGTGTGTGTGTGTGTGTGTGTGTGTGTGTGTGTGTGTGTGTGTGTGTGTGTGTGTGTGTGTGTGTGTGTGTTCAGTTGTTCATTTGCACATGAATTTAGCATGCTACTGGGGCTCTTGAGCATCTTGGGTTGCCATGAAGTTTAAGTCAGGACATTTTTGTTTATTTAATAACTTTTCTTAAAGATTGAACTTGAAATAAGGAAAATAAGTTCTAAAAAATAAACAGTGAGCATCTTTCCCTCTCATCACCTCTACTGAAATGTGATCTCCTTTATGTTGCCAGCACCTCGGCTCGGCAGTAAACCTTGAATGGTCGTTCAGACACTAGTGGGTCATTTAGTCTTTTTATAACCACAATATTAATTTCATCACGTATGTGAGGCTGTCAACAAACATTGCTGATATACAGTAGGCTCCGTTTACCTTGCCAGAACTTCATAATAACAATCCGGCCAGATTGCATAAAACAAACTGTTGGGAAAATACTGAATGTACTCTTCATATATCAGAGTAGCACATGATAACAAAGGCCCTACGTAGCTGTGTACGTGACAGGATGTATGATTACCTAGAAGAGCGTCAGGACACACTGTTTTAGGCATTTGATAGCTATGTGACAACGATTAACATGATGATTCAGCCTCTATGGAGATAGACATATGACTGTCATATTTATTGCTTACGTGGGCCTTAGCGAATCTGAACTAAACATTGAATATTGCTTCGAACCGGTATTCATGTATCTTGTGAATGAATAACACCCTGTCTTGTATTTAAAGAATGTGAAGGACACTGTTTTGGGAACTATTTGTCCCATGCAGCTCTGTATGTGATGACTACTTACATTCTTGCAAGGATAATAAATACAAGTATCCTGATTATCGAAGCTCAAGCCGACACCGGACCAGAAGAATTGACAACTACCTTTTTAATCACCATTTTGCATCATATAAACAGTTAAAGTGCGTTTTTCTGATCGACTTAGTCAGAAGTAGACTGCAGTCCTCTATAGTCATTATTTCAGAGCTTACAGAATAATCAACATGGTCTTTTAAAGTGTATGTCACTCCCTTCATGTGTCCCAAACCATACAGTACACAGTGTAGATGTCCCATGTTCTCCGTTGAGTCCAATGGAAATGTAGAAACTAAAAATATGCTCCCACTTAACAGCTCCCACTCACTTACCTAACAGGGTGAATCACTGCATTATACGTATGAGTGGAACATTTTCTAGATGACCTTGTCATAGAGATCTCACAAAATAGCACTCATGCTGTGAGGGTATGAATGCCAACACAGTTGTCTCTATATGATACATGCAGTGTGTATAATATGCCAGTGTGTTGCAGAGGGGCGTTGACTATGTTTTTGAACGTTAATGTGTTGAATGCACCTGTGCGTGTCTGCGTGTGTCTCATTTGTGTGTGTTTATACTTTATTGAACCATCACGGTGAGTCATGCTTCTCCTTGGACTCCTTTCATAATAAAAAGCTCTTTGTCATCCTCAAACTAAATGCACCACAGAGAAACATCTTCGGACAATCTTTTACTTTACCACTAACAACATGTTCTGTAAAAGGGTTTACAAGGTGGCAATTAAATCAATTTATTTACCAATGTATAACTTAACCAACTCCCCATTGCCACACCAAGCAACAGCCAGATACTTCCCTGTTTGTATTTTAGGGCTGCAAGTAGAGATTGTTTGATTGTATGGCTTTATTATTTGCCATTTATTGAAAATATTACGTTGTACAATGAATGTCTTTGTCTGTAAAATGACAGAAAATAGTGAAAAATACACTTCATAATCTTTACAATTTAATAGCATGTCCCCTTCCAGAAGTGTTATTTGTCTATCCCAGACTCTTAAAGCCTCCCTTTTTCGTGTTCGTTTTTCCCCCCCCTTTTTAGATTTGTTGTTGCCTCTTCAGACTGCTTGCCTTTTCTGTTTTCTTACTGCACCTAGTCGGGATAGGGACAGATAGTTTAACAATAAAAATCTGTGATTTGAACAGAATCAACTATTTAATGACTATTTAACATCTATTACTTGATTACCTGTAGCAGGTAATTGCTTTTTGATATTTTCAATGTCACAGATGTAACAAGAAGAAAACTGGCTTAAAAACGGTGTGGATATTTGAAACGTTCCACAACTGAAACAGTATTATTCTCTAATTGAATGTATCCTTGTTTCATCTCAGAGATCCATACATCTGCAGTCACACTGACATCTTACAGAGTTCGCTCATATCCATTTATCGCTGCCTTTCTCCAGCCACCAATCAGTAAAATGCGGCTCTTTTGTCCGGTTCTTTACCTTCTCTGTGCAAATTACACCATAATTGAGCTGCAATTTGAGTGAAAAAAGGCTCCAATTCATGTTTTCGGCAGATGTGTGCAGGGTTGCCTAGCAACACAACTGTAATTGTAGTCCACCTGCCGCTCGCTTGTTCAGTATGCGTTTCGACTGTCAGGAGTGAAGAGACATGTCGGTGTTGGCGTTTTTTATGTGGTGTCTTGAATAAATAAATAAATAATCTTCATCTGAATGTATTACATCTGGACACACTCATCACTTTCATATATAGATCTGATGCAGCGATTAATAGAAATGCCAAGAATATTAGTCATATTCTCCAGCGTCCAGTTTTCCATGTCAAGCCAGAAACTTTCTCTGCTGTCGTCTGCTGCTGTTTTCATGGAACGGGGGCGACAGGTGTTGAGACGTGACAAGTCATCTTGGGCCAAGCCTCTGGAACAATGCCATCTTTTAAAAGAGCATATGCTTGTGTCGACACTTCCCATTCACAGCTGCATTGCGTATCAACGATAAAGGTCCCTTTCTGAACACATCTGGATTAGACATGCTCGTTCCAGGAGGTTTCCTAGATCCCACACCAGAATGAACTTCAAAAGTTCAAAGGCTCAGGTGGATTAAAATCCTGGAGGGTGTTGAATTTGTTCTCTCTTTGCGCTTTAAGGTCAGTCTAAACAGAGGACTTAGTTCCCTGAAATATATTCTTAGGCCATCTTGTAATTGTATGTGATTATTTTGGATTTCAAAGGCTTTCATTGTATGGAGACAAACAGGCAGAGTGTGCAAAATAAATATTACTCGGAACCAAGCCTTTATGTTGTAATAGATACAGTAGCAGGGAATCAAGTTCATCTATATATAGAGAATTACCACTCTGTACTAAGTCCCCTTTAGAAGATATAGGACAATGATCTGCATGATGACAAGTGCTTTTATCATATAATTAATGCAATGGAACCAGATCTTTCCACACAATTTAACCAAAGTCAAAATGAGCAGCTCTTCCGCTCTCTTTGAGCAACAATTATATGCGTAAATCAGTGGAGAACACCTGATACAGTATATCTAATCCTGTTTAATTCCAAATCACTTGTTTTTTTATTCTATCCATGCTACAGCTTTTCCCCCCTTATTTGTCAAAGCTCAGTGATACACAAGTTGCCCCCGTTGTGAAACCAGGGCACATCAAAGCAGGCAGCACATCACACAGATGGGGAGCGCAGCTTGAAGGAAACGGGTTGATCAGGCTGCCAGTTTTAAAGCTGCCTGTCTGCTGGTTGGACTGTTCCTCTATTCACCATCCCAGATTGCCAGAGTGTATGCTACTTCTTGTTTCTTTCAATGACAGTTCTCACAAAGACTTTGTATTGTTTAATGGTTTACATATATACTAGTAGTTTTAGTTTAGAGCCACGGTAGCGAGGCGGTTCCGTGGGCGTACAAAAGAAGCTTTGGAGGGAGAGCCCCGTTTTGGAAATTGCTTTTTCGTTTTTATTTTATTTTACTAATTTAGTTTTGTACTTAAGTTGCCGTTTCTGGGTCACTAAAGAGATATGATTTGCAAAACTGTACTTTTAATATAATGTGACCCCAAATAAAGAATAGAAAAAATAAAAATAATAATAATTGCTCAGTGGCACATGAAGCCAACATGGCCTGACTCGTGGGAACAAAAATACCCAGATCTTCTGTGGATCTTTCACTGATCTTCCCCATTGGGCCATCAGAGCATGCGCACTGTAGGGATTCAGCTTAAAGTGCATTTTACAACTTTTATGATGATATGCTGATATACACACATCTTTCCCAATGTTAGTCAAGGGAAAAACCTATCCTTGGGCCCAATCGGGGCACTTCCTTGGGGCCTGGGCTTTACTTAAACACATTGGTGTGTTGTGCCCTACAATAGAAGGAAGGTTTGTATTACCCAAATCTAAATCAAATAAGGGACAGAAAACAGTCATGTACAGAGCCATGATCAGCTGGAACTCTTTACCGGTCCACATCATTCAGAAAAATTCTCAAGTACATTTCAAAAGGTTGCTAAAAAAATATTTAAGTATTATAAAGTACATTTGAACTGTGCCTGTGGCTATGTATGCATATGTTATTATGTACACTTATTTGTATTTACTTAGTAAATACAAATAAGTGTACATAATAACATATGCATACATAGCCACAGGCACAGTTCAAATGTACTTTATAATACTTAAATATTTTTTTAGCAACCTTNTATATGTTGTACTTTGAATTCCTAAAGCTTTTAGTCCAACCCATCATCCACGGTTAGTTTTCACTACAAAATATTCTTTGGACGGACACTATAATTTACAGTTTTTTACCATGTTCAATCTGAATTTTCTTTAAAATAAAAAACATCTATATTGATTCTGACTCTTCTACATCCAACTCACAGGTTTATCATTACTTTGAGAAAAAAGATTATTAATTTAACCCTTTTAGAAGGGAAGATATGCTCATTTGTTCTGGGAATGTCATTTTCGAGACTGAAACCTGAAAAACAGGCTTGGGGCTTAAGAGGTTTTTAAGTAATGTCACTAGAAGTGTCTTCAAATTATATGAAGTGTTTTTTTCCATTTCAAAGTCAGAGCTCTACTTGGTATGAAGTTAAAATCTGTGGTTACTGAGGGTTGAGATTTGGCCTTGGTGGGACGGAAAATGTCAAGAGGAGCTGAAGGGAGCACGGGCTGGTGGGAGGAGATTTCTGCATATAAAAACTGAATGAAATTAACCAATGATGCCAGAAATATTAACATAACAGATGACGACAGGAGGAAGAAGAGAGATGACTCACTCACGTTTGATTTGGGAAGATATATGAATGTTTTTTGTGGCGTACAGCACCCAAACACAGATTATAATACAGTTATTCTCCTGCTCTTTAAAGATGTAATGCAGACATTAAGTTGATTTCATTTGATAGAACTGGAAGCTGCAACAAGAAAGCAATTTCCCCCAATTTTCTGCCTCTGGATTTCAAGGTTTTATCTCTGGGGATGAGACAGGATTAAAAGTCTTCGAGCATTAGCATGATTTTTCTAATCTGGTCCCATATTCAAAATGGTTCCTAAAGCCTGAATGAACAGCACACAGAGGAAGGGGAAGGGGAAAGAAAAAACAACATTTGCAGGCTCAAAGAAATTGTATGAATAGTACTGTGTAGAGGAAATACTTAAAACAAGCGCATGACTTTAGCAGTCATATAAAAAGAGGTTTACAGAGATCAAAGGCGTTGAGTTGCTCCATGCAGGTTTGCCAGTGTGTTTTTATTCATGTATTGTTTTTATATTGTTTGTTGTCAGAGCCTTCAATGACAAAAAGAGCAGCATTGTTGTGTTGGTTTATCATCGCTTATAGCTGGAAAATACCTCAGGGTCATTTTGGAAAAGCTTGTTAGAATTAGTTTTGAATCTGATTTAAAATAATCCAAACAAACACTTTATATGGAAGGGAAAATGGAAATGTCCTTTTTAATATTAAACATAATCTAAAGACGTGCTCTGTGATGTCAAATCTAAGCTATTGTTTAGCATGCAATGTTTACCATGTTCACCATTTTCGGTTTTAGAGTGTTGCATGCTAACATATGCTACCACTAAGCTATACATCCAGCTGTGGCTAATGGGAAAGTCATTCATTTGTATTAGTCATAAACCAAATTATTGGACTAATCAAATTAACCCCAAAACTCCCACTAAGCTCACCAGTTAAGGATTCACCTCAGAATAGCACTGACTCACAATCTAAAACAAAAAAGACACAACTGAACAAATTAAAGCTGCCTGTCTGCAACATTGAACAGCCAACACAATGAAAAGTGAATATCTATCTGATTCAAAGCATTGAATGAAAACTGGCAGTTAAATCTTTGTTTCTACAGACAAGAGAAGGATCTGACCAAAAATACAGCAACAATCACCTCGGTCAAAACACAAGAGAAAGGACGAACAGAAGAGGAAATACTACACGTTATTCTAAGACGAGATAAGATTAACATGTGAAGCGATTTTCACTATAATCAGCTTTTTTTTTTAGAGTTAAAAAAAGACAAAACTAAACGTAACACCTAATTAACCTAATGAAGCCAAGTTGTTACATCAAATAGCCTACATAATATTACTCCTGTCCTATTTCAGCACAGTTTGCATTGTTCATTCAGGGATTTACAGGCATTCAAGCATACTGTGTACTCTTTGGATTAGAATTTGAAATTATTGAAGCTGATTATTACTGTTGATCTGATCCTGATGTGCAGTGCAGATCTCTGAGGAGAACACAAATGCACAAAAACACCCAGAGGTTACATGTGGTTACTGATTTCATTTTGTTTGTGATGAATTCCAATTTCATTTAAATGCTCCGCCAGGACCGTTCATGTTCCACTGATGCCAGTAATGTGTATTGAATGGCGTTACAGTGAATCCAGAGCAAATGACAGAGTGGTGAGAAATGAGAGAGTGGAAGAGAGATTGAGGGGAAACAACGCAGGCGAATGAGAGACAGTTTTTTCCCCCCTCCGCTGGGCCGATGTGCTTAATCTGCCTGTCAGTATGACTTTTGGGGACATTGATTCCCTCTCCTACACAAATCTGAAATTGATCTCATTAATCTCCCACGCATGTATTCACAAAACACAGCAAGGCGGGACGTTTAATTAACTGCGTTTTGCGCCAAAAAAGACTAGAAACCGCTTTCATCTGTGAAAATGTGTACATCAGTCGCTCCAGATTTTCCTTTTTCATTTTTCCCATTTTGTTTGCATCCAGAGTGTCACAGAAAAGCTTCATCCTGTGACTTTGACAAGATGGACTAAAGCAGGGGTTATTTTGGTTTCCTCCAATCATGCTGGGAATGTGTTAACCAGCACGGCCATGATTAGTTTTTATAAATAGTCATTCATCACTTTAGAACTTCATGAACTCAATTACTGTGCCCTAAAATAAAAAGGTTGAGTAGAGGGATTAAGTCAACCATTAAAGACAGAAAATAACATCAACAAGACCACAAGAGGACGCATCTTCCCTTCTGTTCTAATATTGTTTTAAAAAGAGCTTAATTTGAAGCTTAAGTTTGACATAAATAAGTGTGTTATATGGTGAACTTGACATTTACTGTAACCTTTTTCATTGGTTAGCTCATAAACGTGTTTTTTTTTTTTTACTGCAGGTTACCTAGTTTGCCGAACAACTGCGGGAGCAGAAAAACACTTTTTAATCCAATACACTTGTGCTCTTTACAGGGATTTAGGAAACGTTTAATTGAGCGAGGATGGTGTCACTTTAGATTTGTCTTTTCTTTCTTTCTACAAAAGGCATTTCCACATTTTAAAAAGCGGCCGGTTTCTGCTTGCTCTAATCTCCATTCACTTTCTTTTCCTATGGAGAAAGATAGCTTCTTCATGGAAGCTGGGAGTGTAGGTCACAGCAGCCAACCTTCTCGTATTGAGAAGGGATAAAAGCGTATGAGCTGGAGAAATTATAGCACCTTAAAAAAAAACTGGGGGAAAAGCTTAATCTCTATTATTTCCAGGATTAGTCTCTTGGTGACTCAACATCACAGCAATGGCAGAGGGAAGGAAATGGCATCTCTTTATGAAGGGCGGAAAAAAGGGGGGATGAGAGGCTTTCAATGCGGCGAATCAGAGCAAAGGCATCAGAGGAAAGGCAGCTTCGGTTCCTTTCACGGTGAATGCATTTCCAGAGATCATCTGTCTGAGCCAGGCTCTCTGTCTTCAGTCAGAAACAACATGGCGGAGTGGAGGCACGCTCTCTTTCCTGACGCCTGCCAACATCCCCTGATGAGTTCCTGATGATGTTTGTGACATGAACAACTGTTTCATTTCACTGAATATAATGTAGGAAAGCATAATGATATAATATCATCATTAAAATACGTCCAATGAAATATGCACATCCGACAGCTTTAGGATTGAACGCAGATTCAGGGACAGAGAAGAAAGACATTGTGGTGTAAAATGGATTCCTATCATGTCAAGCTGCAGGTGGAAATTGCAGATTGTTCTATCATTATTATTGTAGGTAACATACATATTAGAGCTTTGATCCATATCGACCTCAGGTTTGCGACTTTATGGTCTCTTTAATCCTTCACGTTTGAATCAATTCAAGATTTCTTATAGTTTTATTTTCATATTCTGGCTTAAGCTTTGTGACAATACATTTGGGTTATTTTCATTATTATTTAGGTTAAGATGAAGCACAACATTCATTCGTTCTGCATGAATGAACAGTATAGTTAAACTAAACATTTGAAAAATGACATTGGAAATATGTTTCACTGGACAGGGAGGCTATGATTTTTTGTAATTGAGGATTATTACATTTTTTCTGTTAAATAAATCACAACAGAAAATGAATGTATGTATAAACATTTTCTTTCCCTTTCTCTATTGTGTGGATGTCATGATATGTTTTTGCCTTATTTTTTTGTTATGATTTCAATGTCACTTTTTTGAGTATTATGGTAAATATAAGCAACGCGGAAGGAAGTCTGTGTGTTTGTTTTATTGTAAAATATTAATAAAAGCAAATAAACTGATGATTAAAATGTTTTAATGGTAATACATTATTCACCAGATTCGTCTTGAGAGCAAAAATCAACAGTCAAGAATTATCTAATAAAACTAACTTGTAAAAAGATTAATATATATATATAACAAGTCTCCATTATAGTAGGATTTGGATTTTTGGACAAGGCTTCAAGGTCATGAAATGCTTCAGTGGTCAAGGCTAAGGAACCTTTTTGGAAACCACAAATCTGGTAATGTGTTTTTTCTGGTGTTGAGATGACTGCCGTAACACATAATAAATCTGAATCAGGGCCAATAGTGTCATTTTAACAATCTGTGTTAGTTGACATAAGCACTGGCTAAAGAGCCTGTTATTACAAGACATTACATTTTACAACACACCCTTGTAAACACCTCATAAGACATAATGAGTATTTTTAACATGTGAAAGGTGTTATCACTCAATATTATACAGTATTATTACAATCATAGTACATTTAAGCTGTTTTCATTGCCATGCTCTAAATCAAAACATTAAGCCACTGCTGCACAGTGTATTTTGTAGGTGCAGATCAGAAAATCCCACTCGCTCTATCTTTAACTAACAGTAATCTTTCTATTTGCAGAATGGCACTCAGTCATAACAAACGGTTTAATCAAAGGCAGGATTAAGCACTGAGGAACGTGGACCAGAAATGGTAAAAAGTGTTGTCCCTTCTCTGATAGAGATTTGCTGTTCAGCCTGCAAAACACATTGTCCAATGATGAAAATTGAATGGTATGTTTTCCACTTCATAATAGCATGAAGCAGCTTCTCTGGCTCATAACACAGAAGTGGTTAGTGCACTGCTCTTCTGCAGTAATGATGATGCTATTCAGTGCTTACACAATAGGCCGAAAGCTGGGCATTTATGATGATTTCTGGAGGATGAATTAGCATCCATTAAAAAACGTCATTGACAGCTCCGCTTAGCTCCCTCCTCCGGATACAAAACGGTGGAAGTGAAGGCCTAATTTCCATGATGGCTTAGAATGCGGCCCCCGTCTTGCACTGTGTGGTCTTTAAATAAATCATCTTTATACTGACAAAGTACATTTAGGGCACGAACAGCGGCCAACGGGCAAATTATCCTGCTGGCAGTCACTGTCTATTTAAATTCACACAGCCGCAGCTGGCGGCTTCTTGAGAATTTCTACCTGCGGGGCAACATCCAACCCAGATCAGGCTCCCCGCGGTAATCTGTCCTACTTTCAACAGGAGCACTGAGGGCCCATTTTCACCCCAGGGTCCAAAAACTTCTATTGAATTTATTCAAGGTGAAATACAGGACTAATGTCCTCAGGTCAAACAGAAATCATGGGGTATGTTGTCATTATTCTGCAAAGGACACAAGCTACCGCAGCCTTTAATGTCCACATATAGGAAAATTACAAAAAAACATAGAGAGTTAAAATGCATGTGTCTCCAGATTAGAAAAGCATGTGATGCATATCTCTTTAAGCATAATTTAAATCTACAATATTGTTCCACAGCGTTTCCACAGGACATCATATAGTTTAACGTTTTAACTGGCACTAAATTAGATTTAATAACTGCCAATTTTGGTTAGTTTCTGGGAGCACATGATTTAAGATTCTCTCACTATGATCTTCCATTTACTTCATTGAAAATACTTTCTTTTGAAAACAGGTAAACACCAAATTCAAATTTTATGCACATATTTTTTGCTTCTTCGACCATGAAGGATAAACAAACACTCGGAGATAATGTTGATCTGCTGGGAAATGAGCATGAAAGCACCATCAGTGCAGCTCAGATAGAGCAGTGTTTTGTTTCCTTTACCGACCCTCTGCCCTTCCATAACGCTCTGCACGTCTTTATCAAGCACACTTAAAATAAACTGCCACCATCTGCTTGAATTGAGATAAGCCTGAATCCAATCAGAACTGCTGAGCGGCAGTCAGCAGATGTGCTGCACATACTTATTGATATTTAAAGTCTGTTGCAGCTTTATCCGCACCACAAACTTAGTAATTAGCAGCTTTCAGTATGGATGCTCCACTCTGGCTGTCTGCCTAGCGGAGTGAGTTTGAAGGATCGTACATTTGCGTCTTGAGAGCTGAGAATCACCGGATCTCTGCTTACTGGTGCATCTGGAACGATGCTTATCTTGAAAACATTAAAGAACACAAGCTAGCATCAGCAGACGCATGGGGCTGCACAAACAGTGATAATCATCAATGAAAAAAGTTTGGAGAGTTCTTTAACCTTTCCAAAACCACAGAGAAAAAGTGTTAGGAATGGACGAATCAGTCTTAATCTGCTCTTACATTAGCTGCATTTATTAGCGTGTCGGGCTAACTAGCCTAAGCTAGGTAGCACTACTACAAATGTTGTGTGTTTCAGAAAAGATCATTGTGTAAAGTTAATATTTCCCCTCTGTGTGAAAGCCAGTCTTTGATGATACATGTGCTGTGAATTTGTATGAAAGTGTCACAATTGGCGTTACAAATATTGCGTTATGGTTGCTGGGTGAATATTTTCCTGGGCCCATAACTTTGACCCAGTTTATCAGTTTGTAATGACCTTATGAGCACAGGCTTTTGTCTCCCTATTCCTGCCTGTTGGCGTAACCTGATAGAGGTGTTATAGTGCTTTATGCACAATGTTGATTCTTCTCTCAGAACCAGCTAAATACATGGGTCTGGGCTAGAGATCTTCAGAATTGGTTTGGCAACCGCTGTGTCAACTCGTGGCACATCACGTCTTGTGAATATAGAAATTGTATTTATTGGGATAAACCCCTTGAGATGCACCATCTCGTTTTCAAGGGGGTCCCGACAATAGCAACAACTTACAGATACACATAAACAAAAAGACAAAAAGCAAAACATGACAAACAAGACAAACCACGTACAGTCTACAGTCTATTAAGTAAAATTCAAGTAATACATACAATCATTACAATTTGAGAGACAGTCGAGCAGATCAGTTTCATCAATACCAGTTTCATCAACAAAGAGTGCAGACCAGTTGAAAGTGAGATGATAATGCATGTTTAAACATACCCAATGATGCAAGAGATCTAATAGCAGCGGGTAAAGTATTCCAGCCTGTTGGGGCTTTGAACATGAACGCTCTTCTGCGATTTTTTTGCAGAGGGGACAGAGAAATAAATCTGAATTCTCCGGCCGAAGCTCCAAATAAACCATCAGTGAAAGTTCCTGCTCTCCTCGTGTCTCTCTGAGTCCTGTCTCCATTGCTTCAGAAGTTTCCATCACAATGGTGACCATGTCCTTTGATCAGCAAATTCTAATAAATCAATCCTTTAGTCAAAGTTGAAGCATGCATAACATCTGAAGAAATCCCTCTAGGCTTCCCAGAGATATTGGGTTCACGAGAATGTTACAGTTAAATGCCTCGGGTCACGGCTATCACCAAGACATAAAAAGGTCACCAAAAATATGATAAAGAAAATCATCCTCCAGGGACTATAAATATTCACAGAAAACAAATTGTAGTTCTAGACAAAAGGTCAATTGAAGAATTTTCATGGTTTCAAGTAAATACCAAATTCCATGACAAATGTTGGAGAAATATCCTCTTCTGGAGCCACATTGGGGAGTAACAACTACAACGTCAGATTGCAGGGTTTGTGCTGGAACGTGGACCTTGAAGAAAGATTGTAGTTTTGCTACAGCAATAATAGACAACAGGACAATAACATAATCTTGCCATCTATACAGTCTGATGGCTATTGACACAATAGCCATCTACATCTGTATACATCAGTGTTTGCTTTCACTTGTAAGTACTCACTGTGATCGCCTACAAAGTCAAAATGAAAGAAGTGGACAGTCAAGTGATCATATTTGTGCAAATGACGCGAGGTGACAACGTCTTCTGACTTCTAGCTGAGCATTTAAAGGGTTTGTTGACATAGCCATACATACATACACATAACAGCAAGTTTACAGGTGTTTGCGTGTTAGCAATGCCGCTAAATCTTTAAATTGTTTCTATAGGTAATGCCACCACAACCAAACTCATTTAATTAATAAGTAAGCCTCGAGTCCCAAAGTCAAATCGGTGGTACAAAGTGTAATCAACTTTCCTAGTCCTAATTTTTACCCCAAAAATGTTCTGACAGTCAACCAAAAAAGGGCTCTGTAATGTAATTTCAAATATTTTCCAGGACCCACTTTTCTATTAAGGAATTTATGTGTTTTTTTTTAATACATGTTACTAATTGGAGAAACAAAATAATCACTTTTTTTTTTTACAAGCCACACTGTAGGAGATGTAATGTGAAATATTTTTAAAGAAAAACCTGCATTGTACTAAACAGACAGGTCCACGTGTCCTCCACAGACCTGTGAGATCATCCTGTCACATTCTCGCTTACCGAATATCTTGAGGCTACACGAGCTCTTGGCAAATCCAAAAGAATAATAGAGATCGATGGCATGCATGTGTCCAAACCATTAAAATGACTTCACGTAGTTGATCTTGGCATGCAGCCTCATTCCCAAAGCACATTTGGAAAAAATGTGCCCTCATTTTGATTCATGAAGTGAGTCATTCGAAGCTTCTACGTGTGCACCTACAAGTTTGACAGGATAATGGAGAAAATTGTTGCATGCAATTTCATCTTCTAACAGCGTTTGATGTTTTAAAACTACATTTTGCCACTTTCAAAATGATGATTACATATTTGCTTAAAACAGCTCAAATACAGGCTTTTTGAAAAACGTATCCGGCTCTAAAAGGGAGGGATGTACACCAATACAAAATGAAACGCACAATTTATAATTTCCTGCAACTAGTCACGATACACAAAACGGCAATTGGTGGCGTCATGATCTAATGTAGCGTTTGATCAAGGGAGTTGTTATATTGTCGTTTTGCCGTCAGCTTCTCCCGGTTAGGATTCCTTCCCCTCATTCAGGAGGTTTTTAACCATTTGCCAAATTATCTGCAGATGTTTCAACCTCTCCAAACGAAAAAATGAGGTGATTAATACTGGTAAAAAACACTGAATGAAACAGTTTCAGAGTAAAACAATCAACGTCTCATCCACGCTGTTCGGCTGCAGCCAAATGTTAAGTGAACAAATCAAGGTGACCGTGGTGGATAAGAAATAAGATGACATCAGGTGCGTTGCGTTGAATGATCACATTGCGGGAAAATAACTTGTTAAGACAGTGGCATGCCAGGGACTGTCAGAGTGAGACAACATTCAGGTCCCTGCTTGTGTTAACATTAAAGTTAAACCTTGTATTTATGATTAGGATTAGATTAGAGAATGGTTAGGGTTCAGCACATGGGCACTAGTCAAAGTAAAAGAAACAAGTGTGTGTGTGTGTGTGTGTGTGTGTGTGTGTGTGTGTGTGTGTGTGTGTGTGTGTGTGTGTGTGTGTGTGTGTGTGTGTGTCTCCCACAGTCATTACCTGTCTATAATAAAGTTGATTATAATCTAATCTAAAAGATAAAACTACACATTTATTATGATTTCGTATCAAAAGACGCAGTCATTTTATTATAGTTGGTTCATAGATGGCATACCCGTTTTGCCTTCAACTGATGTTGTAATCAAATATTTACTTTGCTAACCTTTGACCCAAATATAACACTTTGCTTTACTAACCTTGATAAAGTAAACTTAACTTATGTGGGTTTTCTTTAAATAGTGACATGAGAAAGTTTGTTTCTTATTTCTTTCTGTTACATATGGATTACATTTTCAATTATCATCAACAGAAGTACTGTCAACATACTTTACTTTCTATTCACTAAACTTGGCCTCACACTGATGTCAGTTGTTTCAGATACTGCTGTGGCACAAATAGATTAAAATGCTCTCACCGACACAAGGCGCTGAGTCAAAGTACAGTAGCCTAATTACATTTGTTCTCTATGATAATCTGCAATCAGTATTGCTATTAAAATCATACTGCGCCATACTCATTACCCTATGATTAGAATAATGAGTCATTAACGCTGCAGGAGAGTGAGTTTGAGCCCCAATAGGAACATTAATGGACCCATCTCTGAACTGACTTCTGTCTCACCAAACATTTCGAAAAACGTTTCATTGCATGTGACGAAAATAAGAACTAGCTATCTCCACCGTTCTCGATCCCAACTGGAAACAGACGAATGCTTCATTGATCAAATGATGGGTCATAATATAACACTTGCTAATGTAACTGCTTCCTAATAAAGTGAGTAATTCTCTGTCATGCACTGAACGGTTTTATTTGTTCTTCTGCATTATCCGGTTTTACTCTAATCACTATACATTTTGTACTTTTTCATATAAAAAATGTACTTTATTAAGTATACTTCGGGTGAAATCCAATACAATAGGTTAAACGGCTTCATGCTTTGCCATTTATTTCCAGCTGATAAGAAAGCTATCATTGGTTGCAATAAAAGGCAATTATGTGTTGTTTCTGTAAAATTCTGTTGATTTGTTCCCAACAGTGCAACAAAAAAGATGTAGGAGGGGGGACAGGAGGCTGATAACTCAAAACTATAGGAGACAATGTGCCCAACAGCACTGGAATACATTATTCTGCAATGTCATAATGAATTCATGTGTTTTAAATGAAATGCTGTGGCCTTGAATTATCTTAGCCCTATTCATTGTTTCGTAATGTTTATTTTATGTACACAACAGTTCCTTTACATATACCAAATATTAAAACTTTTATCTTTTCACTCTATTTTATGTTTTTTAAATTAGTTTCAAAGCAATTGTGAATCTTTTGTTTAAGGGCTAAATTAATATTTGTTTAAAAACAACGAAAACAACACTTGAACGAACCATGTGACAATCACTTGTTACCTGCAGTTGGATGCAGCTCATCTCCAATTGTGGTTTAATTGTGTTGAACACACCATTACCAAAACCAGTCAACAAGTCATACTTTAGGCGAAGATTAACTTCATGATTGTGCATAATGGGGACTTTTAAACCGAAACAGAGCTTTTCCTATTTGTTATAACTCGATTATGATCCTGGTCTGCTGTAGAATACATGTTTTATCCGATGACTTAAGGCCAGTTTCTGCTTGGCTACATATCATTTTATAACAATAATTTCTCTGCAAAAGACATAGAAAGATGTGAAGCTCAGAAATGTGTCCTTTGTTCTAGGATATTTAAGTCTCTTGCATCTCATACTGAACTCAAAATGAGATTTATATACATAGCCGTCACTGCAGCCCCCGAACGAAGCTTTAGACGAGGGATGGGGGTGGAGGGGTGGGGACAGCTGCAGCATGGCCACCAGGCAAAACTCCACAGTTATCTCCTCTCCAACTGTTTCCCTTTGATCTCTGTAATCTGCCATTTGAAGAAGACAGCATCCAGAGCAGCCGCACTGACACTTCCTTGTATTTCCATCCCGGCAGACACGGCACAGCGTGTATTTGCCCCCGAGCCACTGAAGTACATCACAAAATGTAATGTATGCAAATGGTTTAAACCTGAGCCATACATTGTCTCTTTGCGATGAGAAATTACACATTTTTCCTCCTGTTTTATATAGACCATAAGAATATTCACCCAAGAAAAAAACCATAAATGTTTGCAGTATTAATGGCAAAACTAGATTTTATTTTCATTAATGTGTTGTTTTTTTCAGATTGAATGTTAAGACAATAGTGAAAACTGTATCTTAACTTCCGAGAGGCGTAAGTGACATGTTTAAAGTCTTTCTTATTAATCAAGGGTCCAAGCTCAAAATATAATAAATACAAATTCATGTAAAACAGATCTGGCATTTAGGAAGCTCCTACTTACTAAAAAAAAGTAACTAAAAACATGAATTATGGATAATCAAAATCAATGCAGATTCATCCTTTCAGCTCTACATAATATATTCATACTGAACTCTTGTTTACTGTTTCATTTGCATGCATTTATCTAGAGGTCAAACTATGAACTTGACACTGATTAATTCATCTTAGATAATGCTGTCTGAGTAAAGTAATTGGTTCTAAATTTAAAAACCCTAAATGCAATCAGCCTTTTGCTCCTTAGCCGAGTAAAGAAAACAAACACAAATGACTGAATATCCCCATACTGCCTTTATCTTTAACAGGCTCCAATTATGCAAGCTAATCTGGGCATATTTCCCTCGGGAGGCAAAGACATAATTGCCAGCAATCTGCGCAGTGATATCAGCTCTGTTCTTGTGCGGCTTTAAAATGACTTGACACATCTGGGAGCGACGGTGTTGTATTGGTCTGAACTCCACACTCGGCTTCATCATAAGGGGTCAATTAGAAAAACAAACAGGCGAGGGACTCATTCTGGATGCAGAGGAACTGAAAGAGGGCAGATGGTAGGCAGGAGCCTGCCCTTGAGCAATGGTGTGAAGTCATTGTTGGAAAAACACACACTGTCAGGGGAGTACTCACATGCGTTTGGTCTGGTGGATCAATGAAAACAACACATCTCAAGAAAAATACAACCTGATACAACCTCAGCTGCGTGTGAGGCAATTGCATCACCATAACTAAGTGGTGCTGACACACACTGAGAGAGTAAACAAACGGTCTTACCGAACAGCATCTCCACGTGTTTTGTGATTCTTCGGCTTGCCACTGATTCACTCAGGCGTCTCCTGCCAGTTTATCTCCCATCAGAGAAGTTGAACAAAAACCAACAAAGTGCCACCTCGCAGATCTCCGTCTCTCTTCTGTGTCTATATTTCCTCCACTTTGATTCTCTTACTGAGGGGATATCCTTTTTTCCGGTCAACGACACATCTTGGCTGTGATCCAAAGTGAACGGTACATACGTACTTCAATTAAAAGCCTCGCACTCCGCTGGCCTTTGTGAGACGTTTGGGAGCGAAGCGGATTGAGAAACAGCGGAGAGGGATAAGAGGCTGAGAGCGCGATGGTGAGAGTCTGAAGAGCAAGTGTGTATTCTTCTCTGTGCGTGAGTGTGTTAGAGAGAGCGAGTGAGTAAGTGAGTGAGGAAGAGGAGGGGGAGGGGGGGGGCTGGCAGAAGACTGGCTACCAACAACATGAACATCCCACCTCGCTCCCCCTTCTCCTTCTTCTTCCCAGAAACATTTTCTATTTAGGGTTCACACCTGCATGCTCCCTAAAGGACTATTATATATAATTTCCTTCCTGGCATTAATTGACAACAATGGCCATCATTTATCAATCTGTTTCTATTCTGCTGAAAGCCCTGCTTGAAATGCAGCTGTGAGATGTTATCGCCAAACTTTCCGTTATTGAGGCTCAAAGACAGTTGACAGTTTTAAAACCACATCGAAATTAGAAACCTTAAATGCAGGGTGTAGGCCTACTTAACAAAACAAATCCAATTCAATTTCTATTTACGTGTTAAAAAAAGGCAGTGACCTAATCAAAGTATTACAGTCACGCAAGTTGATTAGTTTGCGTTACTTTGAGATGAACTAAATACCTTACTTGCTAAAAAGAATGCTAAAATGTAGCTTTTATTTTGTATGTTAAGCAGAAAAGGAAACATCACAGAGCAGAGCTCCAACCAAGCTACTGATTGGAAATAAACAAGATAGAAACGGTAACAATTCAAACTCAAAGCTTTAAAGTGTTAGTCCACAAACCAATAGGTGATGTCACGTTGACCGTCCACGTTTATGAAGGAATTACCTACTTCTGCTTGACCAGAAGGTTTAAGTGGTTTACTCATTTCCTACAAATGTCTTTTCACACTGGAATAGCCCTCAGATGAACTGTAAAGAGAGCAAACCATCCTACTTTGGAATAATTTGCACTTTACCATGATGTGTATAGTAATCATGTTGTGTCAAGCAGAAAGCAGAACAACCTTCCCTGCTTTACATAAAACATAATTGTGACATTTTCACCCAGTGAATGGATTTTTTTCATCAACAAAAGCGTTGGAGTCCATTGTGTGAGACTCATGTTGTGAAGTGTTGTAATGTGCCTGGTAGTACTGTATATTGTTCTTTATTTTGAAATTAAAATGATAGTCCTGCTAATAATCCTAATAGTACTAAATGTTACAGTTTCTTTAACTGTAACAGAATACAGTTTCCATTTTTTTTTTTTTTTAATCGTGTCCTTTGTTTTCTGTTATTCCCAAAGCGTTTCTATCAGATACTGCAGTCCTGTGTTGGTGACGATTGATTGCACGGTCCTGTTTGATTAGAATAAATGATTTATACACTCCTGTTTACATTTCCAATAGGTTGAATGTGCAGAGGTTTCAATCAGAATACCGGAGTCACTCATGCAGCACATAGTCATTATTTTTTCCTACAGCACTTCAGTGTGACTGATAATAATAATCACCATTATAATTGAACAGCAATGGTTGAGTGTTTAGCCAAAGTCAGCAGTAGAGTAATATTTAAATTAACGGTTTGTTTTCCTACAATAAACCTCCGTTTGGTGTTCTTAAGCCTAAACATTCACTGCATGTCAAATCTTTTGGACCCAAACACCCTCTCATTTCTAAATATTTAGATATTTGTACAGGTTATTTATAATGATGATCACATGAGTGGCTCAAGTGGCTTTAATGCTTCATTTTTTTTTGGGGGGGGGAAGGAAGCCACACCGCATTTGGAACCATGACAAAAAAGGAGGATTTGAAAATGAAAGCGATTCTGTATTAATTTCTTAAACAATGACACACATGCCAATACATTGTAAAGCATAGAAAATGAATGAGCAGTTATGTAAAGGTCTCACCCCTCTGCAGTAAACACACATTCATAATACCTAAACATTAAGCTACTCATTTAACGAAGAATGACCTTATTATAACAGTATTAACAGCCTTTTGCAAAGTACAATGTGACAAAGGGTTGATCAAGTATTAGCAGAGTATAATGTGTAGTCATGAAAAAATATAAAATGTTCTATTCAAAAGGCATAATTCATTTTAGATATATTATCAGAAGACCCCAATCTTCCAATGGCCCCATGCAGCAGAGGGTTATCTCTGTAACGAGTTCCACACATCTAGAC
This sequence comes from Notothenia coriiceps, assembly GCF_000735185.1. Lineage (NCBI taxonomy): Eukaryota > Metazoa > Chordata > Actinopteri > Perciformes > Nototheniidae > Notothenia > Notothenia coriiceps. The sequence continues at coordinate 185,983 of NW_011370184.1, forward strand.
AATAAATCAAGGAAGCTTAGCATATTGATAGTGCAGCTCTTTCTCACCGTGTGCTATAATCAAAACTATTCAAGCTCAAGGAACCGACAGTGTGTTTGTTATAAAGAGCAGGTGGGAGAGATTATTGTTCACCTAATAGCTTGCTCATTTTCTGGCTAATCTTCCCATGATTGCTGTATTGACACTTTGCAGAGCAGAGTTTGATTATGGGAGCTGTGTTGCCCTTTCTGTGCGATATTAACCTCAAATGGCTCTTTGAGTTGCAATGTATTAACAACAGTAACGGATTTGGTGTTACCATTGAAATCATGCACATTGTATTGATTCAAGTATACCATTTTAGGTTATACATACTCCAATACATTGCAGCTCAGTTTGACAGCTGCTTAAAATACATTATTTTACAGATTAAGATTAAATGTTCATTGGATGCCCTTGAAGCCTAAGGATTAACCACCAAAGGTCGCTGGTTCAAGTCCAGCTGGAGATGTTTGTTGCAAGTGGTTCAACTGTCCGATCCCCAAAAAAGGCAAAGAAATCGGTAAATGTATCGGTTTATAACTACTAATACTAAATAATTTAAATTAAGGATGTTCAAATACTCTGTACTGTTTGAACGACAAAGCAAAAATAACTATAAACTAAGGAATTATTACGCAAATAAGATGTTTATTTCAAGTACTGTAGAACTTTTATGTGTTGGTATTACACATTATACTAGTGTAGCGCATACAGGCTAGAGGATATGAATATTTTGACATCTTCTTATGGCTCTCAGGTAAACAATTTGTGACCCGTTTGGACATGCCTTTGAATAATAGGGTAATACTTTAAACCTTAAGAATCACTGCCATGTAGTCTCAGCTCATTGCAGAAACACATAGCTGGATATTCATAGTGGCAACAGAGAGGCTTGGCTTTCAATGCATTGTTATTCATTCCACAGTCGCTGTAATCACTTCAAATAAACACAATTATTCTCACAGCCTGTGCCCTGAAACCCTGGCCTCAAATGTCAAATACAAGTGTCGTCAACACACACATAGACACACATGAAACAGATACACACACACACGCTGCTTGTGTCTACACTGTGTGCTCCTTGCTGGCTCCTTGTCTACTCGAATAAGTGTGACGTGGAAGCACAACACTGACAAATCCTGACAGTTATACACTTGATTTCAGCCGGCTGCATCCTAATACACGTGCGGGGAGATGGCCTCGAGCAGAGCGGATACACACAGCATGCTATCATCGAGCTGCGGACATGCTAAACATCAGCTATGAATATCTCCATTCAACCTACATGTTCTCTGTATGTGGGGATGATTCACATGCCATGTTATTTATGGAAATCACTGATTTGGTAAAGGGAGGCAGAAACAGAGAAGAAAAAGGATTTACAAAGCCTCTTTTCTCTCAAACTAATTCACCCAGAAAAACACGTTTTCTGCATTTGAACAAAACTGCAGCCCCTTGCATACATGTATGCAAGGGGCTGCATATAGCTGCATATAGAGGTTTTTAAATGACTACACTTCCTAAATACACATAAGACAAGTTAATATACTGATATTAACCTATTTGTATCTTGGCAAACATCAAAACATTCAAAATTCTCCAAAAGTACTCTTTATCCACTAAGGTAAATCCTATGTTTGGCTAACGGCTCTGAATAACAACCCTAACACACTAAAGTACCAAATATAAACGATTTTTTCGTTTTATTTGAGTAAAAAATCCAGGTACAGCTCGCTGGGTAATCTCCGACACGTCCCTGACCTGGGCATGACACAGCCACTGGGAATACTGCGTTTGCTCTGACACTATACGCCCTGAGGGTTTTGGTGCCATAGCTGGCAACCACTGAGTCAAATCAAAGAAAATTCAACATCACTCCCGTCATTCTGTCTCACCCTCTCCAGCTCCTACTCTTCCTGCAGGCCTTCAGACTGTGCTGAATGGCCGATGACAGAACAATTGAATTATTAGAAATGTCTGCTTTCTGCTGCGCAGCCCCTGCTGTATGAAATGAGGCCAAGCAGCACAAAACCCCGGCTGATAAACGTCCCATTTCACAGCTCACACAGTGTGTTTAAGCATGTGTGTGCATGTCTATGTATGAATATGTGCCTGCAGACTTACAGCATTTATGGTTGTTATGTATCTACTGTATGTTACAGGAGAAGGAAGGATTTAACCTTCAGAAAAGCATTAAGCCGAGTCGATCTGCAGTGGAGCACTGTTTGAGAAATGTTTTGATTTTCCATTAGTGGTAGGAAAGCTTTGTTCCAGGAAGAAGAAATACTTAATTTCCCCCTTTCAGTGGGAAGACTGTTATAAAAGCTGCAGGAAATGATAAGGTTAACTTCTATAACCAACATCATTTTTCTGTTTTTATGTGGGATGTGTTTGAACTTTCATAATGTGAAAATCAAAGAGTAGTAAACCAAGTTTGGTCACACCACTGTGAAACAGGGTGCATATTAAAAATAGCCAAAGATGCATATCAGTGCACATATTGCATGCAATGATGATACAGTCTTGTTCATTTTATCTGTGGTATCAACTGCGCTCAAGAAATATGTTCCCTGATATTATCAGTTAGACAAAATCTGCTTTCAGGAAAGATAAACCCTACAACCGTAAAGCAGCATCAAGACAAAGGGGGAGCATTGCCCTCAGGAAAGTGTTTTTAATTCTGCAGGCGTGACATTCAGCTTGGTCCCACGATGGATCTGGATCTTGCAGGAAAATGCTAAGGAAACATGATTGTTTGTTTTTCAACTTTTGTAGATGTGTATACTGTAAGATTATAACGGTGCAAAGCCTATGTTTATGTTGCTCCTGATGAGGGTTAGAGGTGTTCAGAAGATCATTATTAACTCAATCTCAAATAGACCGATGGAAAAGTGAAATGCTTAGATAAGCTTTTAAGTTATTGAAAAAGAAAAAATTGAAATCTTTTTTTTTCTGAAATAGTGGATTAGTCAACTTCTTTGGGCTTTAAATAAAACCAACGTAGAAGTTTAGAGGGAAATGTGTTTTTGTTGGAACTGGAACAAATCAAACTTATAACCGATGTCTTAAATTGCCGTCAAAAACGCGTTGCTGAAAAGACGTATAGATTTGTAATTCACGCTATTTGTGCAACTTAACCTTGAATGTACTAAACATCTGGGGCCAACTATGTGTCTGTAATAGTTCATTTTTTGAAAAAAACATTCTCCTCTACCTACCAGTTGCCTTGAATGGCAGCTCCTCCACTGTGGGTTTGTGATTCAATAGGTGAATGAGAGGCACATTTTAAAGCCTATTATCCGGTAAGGTTTAAAACGCAGTATATAACAGTATATTAATGGCAATATCAAGTGAGAGTATACCCTAACCTGATGAATGCACGTCACAAACACATCCTAGACAATATGAAACGACTCCACTGAGGTCCAGAAGCAGGAAGTGGAAACTGCTTTCGTCCATTCTCTTTTCAAAAGGCCCCGAGTGAGAAGCACCCTATTAAAGTCTCTTTTCATTTGGGCAATAATTTCATGCGGCTAAATAAAGGGAGTGCTAGTTCAGCTGTGGGGAGGGAATGTGTGTTATTAGGGTTGTTCATCGCAGCACAGACTGAATCACCGTAATTCATTTGGCACATCCTCTTACTCTACCACGAAATAAGCAAAAGGGAGAATGCTGTGATACAAAGAAAACTTGGCATCTGTTTATATGAATGTTCTTTTGTTTTTGTTTACAAGGTTTAACAGAAAATCTGCTTGGCTGCCATTTTCTGCCTAAAAATGTTTTTTGAATCCAGTAATGAGTCATGTTGTTTTTACAAAACGATGTATCAGCTGCCACATTAAGAGAAGCATTACGGTTCATATTGGTTCATTCATAACAGAAATAAACAAAATACCTAAGTGTATACATGTTTGAGTGAATACACATTTTTTACAATCTATGCTTTAGATCTGCAGAAATGTTAGAAATAATCCAAAATGGAATATACTGTGACAAAGTATCTATACTTTTATCAACTTTTATTATATTAGATATTTTCTAGAATCAAAAGCATAACAATGAAATGATTAGCAGAAGTCACAGGAAACAACATAGGCGGTCTTTGTCTTTAAAGCATAATTTAAAGGTTATTTAGCTGTCTGTGCTCTATTTGGATTTTCCCAAATATAAACAATTTCAGGGCTAATTTGAGCCAGTCACGTGTTTGTCTGTGATATTTTTGATTTGAAATCAGCCCAAACCAAGGGTTGAAACACTGTAGGGTTCATTAGAACAGTACAAACATGGCAGGTGTGAAATCACTGAGCACCCTGCGTGGTGTTACAACAGGAACCTTCATCCCGAGGGACTGACACAAATCTGCCGTGAGTCTCTATTTATATTTCAAATGACCGGATGAGATCGCTCCATCACTGTGGCCTGCAGCAGGTCGGCTGTTTAAACTCTGTCAGTGATGATGCTGCTAATTAGAAGTCACGCAATGATGCGCAATACAAATTGAATGAGGTCACTCACATACAGTTTCTCACATTGTAGTGGCCTTTAAAGATGGTCCCAACAAGGTCTACAGCTATCCCAATCACACATAAGCTGTAACCCAATTCCATAAATCTAGGCGGGTTTTGAGTATGTCTCGTACAAGAAGGAGTGAGAAAATAAAGTTAATGTAAAACAGTCCTGACAGTATGCTGACAAAACATTTGAATTGTAATATATTGAGATCAAATGGAAGCTGCTTAATGGCAGTACATCGTCATTGACTTGTGAATTGTGGAGAGAAAAAAAAGTTTTGTTCACCTGAAATTGAGTAAGATTCCCAAAAAGGTATTTTTCCGCACTAAAAACCACAAAACTAGGCCATCGGCTCAGTTTTTCATAAAAGTTACAGCAGCTAAAATCAAAGAAAGACCTGATCAAAAATGTTAAGTTCGGACAAAAATGGCTTCTGCTCCGGATCACTCTCCCACTTTAAAGTATGAATGATGATCTGCAAAAGCTATTATCTGACAGAGAATAAGTCAATAACATTCTGATGATATCAAAATGAGGTTGAAGTGAGGCAGAAATTAAACAATTGATAAAGTAATAATTGTATTTCATGCACTGTGTTAGATTGGAACAGCTAAATATGTGTAGTAAGCCAACAGAGAGAGACAGCCTCATAAATCAACATTAAAAAGTGCCATCTGATTGGCCAGTTGTTCATTAGAGGCTCTTTTCCTGAGAGCTGATTGATCAGGCGGGTCAGCGTGGCAGAGTGACACAGGTGGTGTGACTGAAGGTGATTAATGGCCCCTCTTCAAAACAGGTGTGCTCAAAATGCTTAAAAATGGCGAGGGGCTCTTCTGGAATACCAAATACTGTATGTACCAAATACATAACAGCTCCTCATTGTCTGCAGATGTAAACATTGTGACAGACTGTGACAGAGAGAGTATATTACATATAAACAATATATAAAACACCACGCACCAGTGTGCTGAAAAACACCAATCAGCACTTCTTCTGCTGGAAAGCACATTGTTTGCAGAACTTGCATAGTAAGTGTCTATGAGAGTGAAGATTTTTTGACAGCTTTTGGTGGCTCCAAATGTTACACTTCTGCTTTTTTCCCCTATGTATCAGAACAAAGACACAGATGTGTAAGCTCTGCAATACTTGATCCACTTTGAAATTTGTACTGAATTACACTGCACATTTGAGCGATACCTTTTTTTCAGCAATAATATCATTATAATGCTAATAGTTAAACATTATGTATATACTGTAAAGATATTTTTAGGCCACCAGTGTCTTTATTGATGAAACTGTCACAGGCCAGAATCTAATCCAGATGCTTTGCAAAGGGACTGAGCCCCAGCATGAGTTATACAAATACATGTTCTAACATATTTATTGATAATATATGGTAGTACAATTTGTACATTTTTAGTTTTGCTTTCCCATTTTAACATATTTATTTTAATTGTATTTCTTTACAAAATCAAGTCTATCTGTTTCTGAAAAGAGACATTCTTAGTACCTGCACTGTCACATTCACTTACACTGTTACTGAAGCTGAGATTTATTTGTAACAAACTCCAGCAACAAAGCTTTAGACTTGGAGACAGGGGCGGACTGGCCATTGGGAATACCGGGAGTTTTCCCGGTGGGCCGGTGCTGTGCGTGGGCCGGAGGGCCAAAACAAATAGGCAGGGAAACGGGGTTCAGGGGGAGTGGCTGTACCCGTAGGATAGAAAAGGGGGAAGTGACGTCTGACTCAGAGGTTGCGCGGCTGTGGAGAAGAACGTGTTGCCCACATTCTGTTACTGAGTTACTGCTAGTTAGCTAGCAGGTTTATTGTTTTGGGTGCAGTCACTTTTGCCTCCACTTGCTGTTCAAATAAATGTTGAAAGAAAAAGTAAATCTGTTCATATGGGTGTTGAGAGATGTATCCATAGATTTAGTCCCTAATTTTGCACTCAAAGTGCACCAGATTGATGCATTTAACTTCAACATTTAAAAAAAAAAAAAATGCCCCCGGACCCCCCAAGAGGAGGTGAGGTCCACCACCTGCCCACAAAATGAATAAATATATGCTGTAACTATTTTGCTCTTGGCAACTCAAGGGCTCAGGTAATGTGATTACTATATGAATAATGGTCCAAAATAACATTAAATGCATAGGGTTTTTTGTTAAGTAACATACTTTCGTCGCCGGCCGGCCGATACATGCCACACATTAAGTGGGCCTGTCTGTCAATTAATCCCCGGGCCACTTTTTCCTCCCAGTCCGCCCCTGCTTGGAGACAAACCAGTATTTTGTTTCTATTACTTATAAAGTCTCCCTCCATGGAGTGAAAATTGATTAAAACCCTGCAGAAGACAAAATAACAAAAGCCCTGCAGCAAATAGCAATTTGAAGAAGTTCATAATGTCCCGCTATTGTTCAGACTGTAAGAGCTGTTGATTAAACTTCGGTCATTTTGAGGCAGTTTATGAGTCTTTCAGCCAATGTTGAATGTTCCTGTCTTGCAATAAGTGGTCTGTTGTCCTTTTTCAGCTGCTTTTTTTTTTACAAAATAACACAAGTTTGAAGATCCAACAATAGTCGTTTTTTTAGGCATTTAAATTTTAACTTTTCATCATTGGAAAAAATACCGCAGGGGTAATTTATAAACTGTCTCTGTCCCATTCAGATGCTCCTGTTCTCCATTATTGCACTTAATGTCTCTCTGGCATGGCTTACTGGGACACTTTAAATGTAATGGAGCCATCATTAACTTTATTAGTTACACCTGTGCATTTCCTATTATCACAGTTCCTTCATTTGGGACTACCTGGCCTTTTTCTGCCACTGAAAGTTGTCTTAATTTACCTTGAAAAGTCAATTAAAAAGCTTAAAACAATTCTCATTTGATATTCTTCTTAATAAATTCCCTTTGAGGTACAGAATACAACGACATTGCAAACTACACCCTCAAAGTTAATCATTGAGTTAAATATTATAGTTGTTATTAGTCTATTGTTTAGCTTTTAACTGTGTCAGGCCATCTTGATCCTTAGCACAACGTGGAAATACAATGACAGACAGAAATCTTAGTGATATTTTTTCTTTTTAGCTATCGAGTGCTTGCTCACTTTTTTACAAATCATTTTCTTCAGTTAATCAGTAGGTAATTATTCTTGGCAAAGGAAATAGGTACTAAAACTTGATTTGATTAAACTCAGGAATCAATTTAAAAGAGAAAACAAAACTAGTTTGACTGCCAAGGTTTAAAGGGGGATGGGATTATTCGACCTGACCTTATTTGTTATAATTTCTAATAGGGCCACCTGTTCAATTACCACCTGTAAAGGTTAACTAAAAATGTTACTACAAAATAATAATCGCATCTAAATTTGAGTGTTTCCCAGTTTTTCTTAAGGTAATTCATTATCAAAAGATTGACTAAATTACAACATTTGAAAGCAGGTGGTAAAAATAAATTGTGCGTTAGTTGCTCATAATTAAGATGGACTGATAATTCTTCTTAGGAAAATATCACTCGTCACCGGCTTGGTCTTCAATATCAGGGTACAGTACATGTATTCATTATCCTTGCAAGAATGGAAGTAGTCATCACTTACAGAGCTGCATGGGACAAAATAGTTCCCGGAACAGTGTCCTTGACATGCCTTAAATACAAGAGAGGGTGTTACAGTCACAAGATGCAGAATACCGGTTCAAAGCAGTATTCGATGCTTAGTTCAGATTAGCTAAGGCCTGCGTAAGCAATAAACATGACTATATGACTCATATGTCTATATCCATAGAGGCTGAATCATCATGTTAATCGTTGTCTCATCAAATGCCTAAAACAGTGTGTCCTGACGCTCTTCTGGGTAATCATCCTGTTACGTACACAGCTACGTAGGGCCTTTGTTATCATGTGCTACTCTGATACTGGAAGAGCACATTCAGTATTTTCCCAACAATTCTTGAAGCTCTTTTCTGTAGCATGTACATTGGATGGATGAAGTGTTTTTTTCACATGTTTCCCCATACCTCCACACATCAGTAAATCGGAGCGACCCTACCTGTGGTGACGGCCTTGGCCAGTCGGCGCAGCCTCCTCTGGTGCGTCTTCCCTCGGTAGTGGATCTGGGCCTGGGCGCTGGAGTTCAGCTGTATGTTGCACACCTGGCACATCGTGGCACTGCTGCTGCCCTGACGACGCTCTCTCTTGGCCCTGTGCACTGACGCCAGCTTCCTCTCTTCCTCCTCCTCCTCCTCCTCCTCATCCTCCTCCTCCTCATCCTCCTCCTGACTCCTGGGAGGAGGGCTACTCTCCAGCGGGTCAGGGCTTTTCGGACGCTTCATATCTGGAGAAATACAAATAAAAAAAGGGTATTAATCAAACGTGTTGACATGTGAAATAGAAAAAATACAGCCCCGTTGTGAGGCATTTCAGCAGAATGTTTGTAGTTAAAGTCTCCACAGGGGGGCAACAGAGCAGCGCGGCTCCTTTCAGAGCAGATGAAAATTGCTCTTTTTCTTCAGTGTGATTCAAACTGCAATTTGATGAGCACCACCATTACAGTGCTTTTTATTTCATTCTACGAAACAGATTTTATAGGCAGAAATAAACATGCTTTTCACTTTATCTACATCCTTTTACCAGAGCGTTCACTGTCAGCATGCACAAATATAATATATGCAATCCCATTAAAGAGCTCAAATTAAGGCCACAGTATATGACATTTTTTACATAGTACAACCCGACCCTTGGACATGCGTTTAGCTGAAAGGAATTGGCTATCTCTGGCACAGCACTACATCAGAGTATAGTCTGCAGATGAGTATCTTGTTCCAGCTTCTTTCAATTGAACAGATAATAAAAGCCGATTCCCGGGGAACAAAAAGCTACATGTTTCTTTGTGTGAGCACACAGCCTTAATACCTGTAATGGCTGAGCGATTGCGGCACACGTACAGCATAAATCAATCTGCAGTAATAACACGAGCGCTGCTGTGAATGTGGAAATGTCACCCCAAGTCTAACTCAATTCATTGTTTTGGTGCTGCTGTTCATATGATAATGGCATCAATTAAGTCCTCATGGTACTGGACATTTTTTCCTTCCCGCCTCGTGAACGCAACCCCCGCCAAACAGCAAGCAGCACTTGTAAAAAAAAAAAAAAAAAAAGTCTTTGCTGTTCTAGAAATTCAATTTCACTGGTGAGAGATGAAAGTGGAAGGGGAATGTGTTCACTGGAATTCATCAACCTCCGACCAGCAGCAGGGACTTCAAAGGTGTAGCCCATCATCACCGTGATTATTTGAATGATGCCTGCCGGTGGAGAGGAACATGAGTGACTGCTGGTGAGGATGGAGATTGTTTGAGGAGCATTTTAACACAACAAGGTGTATGAAAATAAACAAGCCTGCCTCAGAGAGATTATGTTAAACTATTGTAATTGGAGCAGCGAATATGTTTTGAAATACATGTAAAGCTGACTGGATTATGTATAATTCCTAGTAACATAATTGCAAAATTCTGTTCACCGGCTGCTCTGTATTTTGACTGAAAGTCCCGATTTTCAACCGGCCTTTGCCCAGAGCCTAAGTTGATGTCTTCAATTGCAATTCAGTTCATCGACAGATTAATAATCGATTAATGTCGATCTTTTAACAATCAATAAATCATTAAAGTGAGTTTCTGTTCAAAAATAGCAGAACATGCCTTGTTCAGCCTCCAAAGTATGGAGATTTCTGAATTTACTCAATAAATCTTTACCACGTTTTTAAAGAGGACATTTAAAACCTAGTACGTCCAAATATTTAAAACAAAAAGGAACAATTTCAGTTAATCTACTGACTGATTGAGAAACTAATATTTATTTTCTTGGCTGGTACTTTTTGATTTGATTGCTGAACATGTACCAATGATACATGTCAACAACCAATTAATTGTATTCCCCAAAACAAGCCCCAGACAGGAATATGCTGCTGTTCACTGTCTGATTTTAAAGAACATGTCTCAGTTCTATCAGACTAGGCTGGAGCTCAGACTGATGCTGTATTACCCTAAGTATTTTGTGAGTAAATGGTCTGCTTCACAGACAGTATTGATGTGTAGACCGCAGACAGGGTCAGTCTGAGGGAGGTGTGAGTTAACATACTTTAAGGTGGTTTGCATTGACAAGGTCTCTCCATGCAGGGATAGCATGGATGGTAAAACTACAAGATGTCAGTTTAGTCCTCTTTTGTTATGCAAATGGTCATGTTGTTGAAAACTCATGGAATAAGGACAATTTCATATTCAGACAATGAGTTAGAGAAACTGTGAGACGTGATTCAGCCTGTCAAGAGATGTTCAGGAAATATAACAGATTAATTTCCCGATAAATAAAGCGTTAATCATCTGTTTATCTGTGAGTTTTATTATATGGCTAAATATGGTTTTAAATAAATAAATCAAAAATAAATATATCAATTCACTAAATAGTTTTTTTTTAATGTATTATTAAACCAGGACACAGCAAATTGGAAAAAGAGAACTGCATTGTAACAAGTAATCTCATTTGGGTGTAAACATTGGACAAACCTTAATCAGGATTAACTTGAATTCATATTTTAAAGATAACATGTATTGTAATTTCCCTATTGTCACCAATGCAGTGATTTCAGTCAGTGTCAGCCTGAATTCAATCAATTGTGACAAGTATAATATTGTTTTACCGTGCGGCACTGTGAAGCTGCTCCTGTTGCTAAGGTCTGATCATGCACCTTGACGTAGTCTTGGTGTAAACTCTCCATCACACCGGAGCCCCCCGCCCTGCTCCCCTCATCATCTTTATGTGGTCAGCTGGATTTGGCACCTGACAGCCTCATTACAAAACTACTTCTCACAGGGTGCCGCTCGGGCAGCAGCTGCTGGTCTCTGCTGGCTCTCTGCTCCACAGCCCCGGCCCTACTGATGGAGCGGGCCTCCGCCTGCAGCTGGGACCACCAGGCCCTCTGCTACAGAGATGAAGGCCTACGTTTCTGGAGCATTGAAGCATTTTATTTATCCTATATGTTAAGATTTCCTTTTTGCCAGTGTTGTAGATTGTAAAATATTGTGTGTAACATAACATCCTAAGAAAAGCCCTGTTTAGTTGTGATGAACGCGACTGGAGTGAAATTGTCAAACAGGAATTGATTATTTGTTTCTGTTTATAACAAACTCAGAAAAGCAATAATCTGGACAGAAACCCAGAAATACACCGTTGACTTGCGCTCTCATTACCACTGAAGAGAGAACAAGTTACTGAGTATGTGCCTTGTTCTTTTTTCTGTCAAGCATTAACAAGAGCAACACATTTGTATGTGTTATTTCATTTTGATCTGCAAGCAAGTTATCACAAAAAGGTTTAAGGTTATTAACACACACAGGTTAAAGCTTCTCACAACATTTAACACTAGCAATATTAGCACAGGGAATTATGCTGAATTGTATGTGTGTCCCAAACAATTATATAACATATACCTATGTTGCAAGGAGAGACTAAATTAAATTAACACTAAATAGTGAAAAACATTGGTCCCATACTGCTAAATTTAAATTCGAAAAAATGGTTTATTGTATAAACAGCATATTATTATACTAATTCCCATTACTAACTAAATGTGTTTGATCGCCAAGATTTCTATTATGAAGCTACACAAAATAAAAACGTGTTCACTGTATCTTTTCCGCTGTGCCCTCAGTTGATTGATGTGATATGTCACAAGTTTAAATAATATCAATGAAGCATTTTAAAATTGTAATAAATGACAATCTCAGGCCTACATTTTATCATTTAAAAGTAAAAATAGTTGTTTGGCATTCAATCCAAGTTATGTTTGTTTATTTTTCACTTTAAGAAAAAAAATCTAATATATTATGTGCAGATGGGACTCTTCTATCTTTTAAAGGACAAAATAAAATGGAGAAATTAAGAATTCCCGAGCACAACTGGACTGCTAGAAATAAATTAAACCTCAAAGCAGACTGAATGAGAATAAGAAAAAACAAATTAATGCATGATAAACTATTGAACTACGCTCATTAAAAAGGAGAGCATCTAATTGAGCGTGATATTGAGCAAATTATCATGGGAACTGAACAACTTTAAAAACTCCTACCAGCAGAAGATACACACAAATGTAATTAACAGGGAACTTGTCACTCAAAAACTGAATTCATTTTGCAGTTCCCTAATATCACATTCGAATCATAATTGCTTCCAGAATTTCCTTTTTTTTGTCATACAGGAGAGTTTCATAATTGACTTACTGGTGGTGTTATCCAGGCAGGAGCCATGAGGTCAGTCTACGTACCATGTGGTTTCAGACAAATCCAAAGGAGCTGCCAGCAGTAGGATCTATAATTATCATGCAACTAGTTTGTTTGTTGAGAAGTTTCCTCATAAGAAAGCTCTGAGTTCAACATCAGAAACACAGAACCTTTATCTGTAAACGCAGTATCTGTTGTGCTGGCCTCTTAGTAGCAAAGTATCTGGCCTCAGCAGCTCTTTAAATACCAGCACTCATCAGCCTGTCTGGCTGCTGGTCCACCATCAGGAAACACAAGCCAAGAATATAAAGCAAAGGTCGTAAATGCTGCTCTATGTACTCTCTCTTTCTCTGACCTGATTCCCCTTATGAAGTTGAAATCATAGACAAGTAGCATAAGACAACTTCTTACTGAAATAACTGTTTAAAATCACTAAATATTGTGAAATTACACCCAATTGTTCAAATGTTCATGAGCAAAAACATTAACAGGTTTCCATCAAAGTGTATCAGAGATGTTTGATTTCAATGAGAAAAATAGGCAAGATTATAGTGCTATCATCCACTACCATTATTACTTTATTAGTATTATGTTCATTAAAGTAAGCAGAAGTTGGCGCCATCATGTTTACAGGAGAAAAATAGTCAGACTTGATAGGAATATGACATTATTCTTTTCCCAATGCACTCTGTCACATTTTGCTTTAATCGAGACACCAATTCTTTAAAACTCATAAAAAGGGTGTTCTGAATTTTGGCGTTTCCACTCGGCTTTTTATGCTCGTACTAAAAATGCTCTGAAAAGGAGGCGGATGGGATTTTGCAATATAACAAAAAATATTATCCATAGTATATATTTTTGAGACAGAAATATCTTTCTTAAAGCTACAGCATCTGAAACTATCTGTTTATTGATTTCTCACAACTCTTAAAAGGAGAACATGTCCCAAATATCCAGCGGTATTACACCCAGCCTTTGCATCTTGTTAAAGGATTCCACCTAATGACCAGGCAAACAACACAGCAGATACAATTAGGTTCAACTGCTTGAAGTCTCTTTGTGTGACACTCTACTAACTTTCCCCGCGGCCAACTGCGTGCTCCACATCTTTGCTTTATGATCTGAGACAGCTGCATGGATATGACCTGTCAACTCATAAATTACTCTATCAAGGGCCTCACCATAGACTGTATATACACTCACGAGTGGCTAGAGGTTAATGGGCTTTAGCTTTTTGTCTTTATGTCTTTATTAGGATCCCCATTAGCACTAGCATGAGCATTGGCTATTTTTCCTGGGGTCCTCACACACTCAAAACATACATAATACAAACCAGAACAGAACAACTCATCATTTCATGAAAAGTGCATGGTAAGGAAGTGAAAGCAAAAACAA
>NW_011370184.1:200219-200432 GCF_000735185.1 Notothenia coriiceps
AGCTGGGCACTGTGTGTGTGTGGAATGAGCCATTTTGTGTGTGTGTGTTCGCGAGCGAGAGAGAGAGAGAGCACACCGGTACCGGAGATCGTTGTTGTTAGCTTCTGGCGCTAGTGAGCTACTCTAACGGATATAAGGAGTTTTTTCAACAATAAAGTGGAGGAGAGTCCTCTCCTGAGAGACTCAGTGAGCTAAAGGACTCTCAGTGTTATC
>NW_011370184.1:200477-203042 GCF_000735185.1 Notothenia coriiceps
TCACTCCAACGTCATAACCCGGGAAAAACCCCCGTTGATTGTGTTTTATATATAATTATTACTATATTTTATACCCTTGTTTAGCTAGAACGTTCTTAATTAGTTTATATCTGTATAAACTATAACATAATATAATAATAATAAATAAATAAATAAATAAAATAATAATTAGTTCTTGATTAGGCTGTGGGACTAGTAAGAAACGGTATTTCAATGATTTCTGTATAGGTAATAAAAAAAACACATGTGAAAACATTTGAACACTAAAGTAATGACTTTAACTTCGGCTAAATCTGTAATACACATTAAATAGTTTGTTATCACAAAATATTTATAAAATTAACCGGTGGAGTATAAACAAAACAGGAGACTATAACACGATTGTAAGTATGCATTATTGGGATAAAAGGACGTGCAGCTAAATGTAATGTAATGTAATATTAATGTGCGTTGTAGTAGAGATTTGGTAGTAAAAACGACATGTGATTAACTAGTAAAAATTAATGGAAGAATGATGCCATCGTTTATTGAAGATATATAATAAAAATAAAAGAAATAATACTAGTTAATTATAGATGACGCTATGAAGATTATACCATAATATTATTGAGATTTTACACTATATAAAATCCCAAATTATTCCAAAAGCACAATTCTTGCCAAACTCTCAGCTGTAGTCCCGACCACCAGGAGATCTATTAGATGTGTGTAATGAGATTTGGTAGAAATATACCTGTATAATAAGTGACCGCTATTAGAAGATTATAAAACCAATATTTATTGAAGATTTTTACAACTATAAAATAATTCCAAAGTTATTCACAAACCATCATCCCTTCAAACCTCTCATGCTGTAGTCACTGACCACCAACCAAAGGAAGACTATTTGCACCACCCTACTGTAGCTAATTTGTAGGACATAACCAAGTAACATCCACATGCTCCACTACATAGCCTCAACAAGAACAATATTCGACCACCCTTAATCGAGTATTCTCTCTTCCCTTTTTTCGCGGCACGCTTTGCGCCACATTTGCAGCCGTCCTAAGAAACACACTAAACACAATAAACTCATTTTCTTTCTCCAGCTGCCAGATTAGAGACCAATGTAATCGTGCACCCAAGCTTTGAGAGGACCGGCACGTAATCTGGGCCAATTTTGAATCAAAATGTGATTTGTAAGTTCGTTGTCAACCTTTTACAAACGGTACTTAGGAGACGTATTTTTGTGTCTGCACAACGTTTTGTTCATGAGTTATTGATCCGTGAATCTGAATCTGGTCTGCCAATATTTGTTTCCAACTTTACTCAAACTTAAGGCCAAGTAATGAGTGCTTATAGAACCCGTCATTCAGGTGTTATGCTCTACCCAACCTAACCCACCCCCTGCTGGCCGGAGGACCCTATCAATGGTACAACTAAAAACAGTAAAAGATCACAAAGCAATGCAAATAGCCGCAAACACATGGCACTTCTATTCGGAATCTACACACAACGACACCGTCCTAATTTAAAAGAAAGCCACTCACACATCAACCACAATGACATGCTCTTCCCAGTCACTCGGCCGCTAAGGAGTAAATGAACAGTCCACTGGCACTGCTGGGCAATGACAATGAGTGGCATCTATTGCACTCCCATACTCTCCTTGTTCATTTACATGGCCCGGTAAAATAGTTATGGGGTCCGCCTCAGTCAGGAACAACCTCAGACCCGAGAGGAGTTAAAAGTTATTCTTCTCACCCTTACTTAAGCGCAAGCGTGTTTTCCCAATACGAGCGACCCAGGAATCTGGTCGGAAACAGCAGTGGAGACTTGGCGTTGTCGTCTCCCCAATAGTTTCGGAGCGTGGTCCACTCGATGCGCACGGTCTGGTAGGAAAACGCGCGGTGCGAAAGGACAGAAATTTGAGGAACGTTGCAAAGATCAGGAACTTGAGGTGTGTGCAATAAATCAGGAAACTTGAGTTGCGTGGCATAAACAAATAACTTGGGAGCGTTGCAATTCCTGCCTTCACCGCACCCGTCGGATAGCGGCTGGCAGCCGTACAGCAAATGCAGTGCAGCAAGAACTCCACAGTGGCTTCGCCTCACGTCGCTTCCTCCGTCGATCCATCCCGAGGCCTTGCTTCCGTTCCCTCTTCGCCTCGTAGCTTCACTTTTCCGTTCTCCCGGCTCTCCCGGTAAATGTCCAGTCCTTGCTTTAACCGACCAACCGGGCCAATCAACGTAGCTCCCTGGAAGGCTGGGCAGGCAGCAGCCAATCAGCTGCCCCCATCCAGCTGATTCACACCAGCTGCGAAAACACACATCTCCTCCCGCCTGACAGGCTAACTCTTTTTATGAATGGAAACACACATTTGTCACCACTTCCGCTTAAAATACATATGCACACAGTATATATACACATACAATGCATCCTCATTTGACATACAAAAATCCCATCCCTACTGGCGACATTTCCTCAGTGGTTCTCAAATGTTTTGGTCACCATTAATGTAAACAATTATTTCCGAGGCACACGTTTATATGATCATTATAGTTATAAAAAAATAAGAGAATAAAT
>NW_011370184.1:203434-203833 GCF_000735185.1 Notothenia coriiceps
ACCCCCTCTTACACCTATATGCAGTGAGCTGATTATTGAGCCTTCATTGTAACAGTCGCGGGTACACTGTGTATTTGCATGGGTATTGTTGCAGTAGAAAATTCCACTGTCGCGCCCGGTACATTAATGGGAAACCCTAAATGTTTGAGCACCCTCTATGAAACATCAAGCTACCCCACAGCACCCCAAAATAAATCTCTGTCACTGCCACTGAGCCTGACTATTTGTGTTGGGGGGGCCCGACTTTTTTTTTCTCCAAAGGGGGGGCCTGACAGAAAAAGTTTGAGAACCACTGGTCTATAGACATAGGTCAGGGCTGCCCTGCTCATGTAATTCTCCATGTCCACTTGCTGCTGATGGTTGTGGTAGAGGAGCTGTAGATTTTGCACTAACATCTGT
>NW_011370184.1:203873-222741 GCF_000735185.1 Notothenia coriiceps
ATGGTCGAGCTGTAGATGTTGTACTAACATAATGTAGCATTGTCAGTAGCACTAGCACTAGCAGTAGCTACTGACAGTACTGACAGTAGCTACTGACCATGCTACAGCAGTGAGCAGCAGAGGTGGGGAGAGGCGGGGCTATGGCTTCATCTATAGGGAAATGATCGTATAGAGGCGATTACACGGAGCCGTTTGACCCCCCAGAGCGTTTCGTTTGCAAATCTATCCACCTTGGGACCCGTTATCGTTTGTGGGGTCCGTTTCTATCGTTTTGTTACGGCCTCGTGTAAACGAAAGGGCCATACTTAAGAGAAACTATGCGGATCCAGCCCATTTTGTTCTCGTGTAAACGGCACCTTAGGCTGACCAAAATTAAGCGTGATGAGACAAGAGGTCATGTGGAAGGAGATTTTTTTGGCAAACTGCCACGGGGTGCATTAAAACAAACACGTCATAAGTAAAGTAAAAATATTCATGAAGACATCAAATGGGTGAGGAACAAACAGCTAACTAATATTCATTAAATTGATAATGTACAGTCTTTGAGTTTCTTA
Source organism: Notothenia coriiceps (assembly GCF_000735185.1). Classification (NCBI taxonomy): domain Eukaryota; kingdom Metazoa; phylum Chordata; class Actinopteri; order Perciformes; family Nototheniidae; genus Notothenia; species Notothenia coriiceps. The sequence goes on from NW_011370184.1 coordinate 204,428, forward strand.
AGCCTTGTAACCTCCTTATATAGTACTTTTCTCTTTAAGTCGACTAACCCATTTGCAGGAAGAACAGAATTCACTTACACACTCCACTGCTGTTTTTAAAGGCCAGAGACATTTGTCATGACGTGTTAAGCAGGAAAAGGCCACACAAAGACTCTCATTATGTATCCCCTTCTATTGAGCCCCTGAAGTCATTAAATCTCTACTGAGTGAATCTTTCACTGTGGTCCTTATATCATATGTCGTGAGTTAAAATATGTCTCTACCCTTTTGAGTGTATAAGGATGTTCAGCTTTGGTTGTGTCAAATACAAATGGGGGAAATCTGTGTCCCTCCAAATATCGATTCACAGGATAAAGTAAATAAGCGTGTGGTCCTCCCTTCTGCAGGTGCCCTCTCCCAGAGCCAGCTCCACCCTCTCCTGGGCGCGCTGCACCTGCCAGGCCGACCCCTACAGCCGCGGCCTCACACCCAGCTGGAGCACTTCCTGCCGCTCAGGGTCAACAGCTCCTCGCCGCTCAGCCTCTTCCCCAACTTCAGCGCGGTAAGATACCATATCACACCTACAGACTGTATATAAAGATCATGTTATCCTAAATACTCACTCAAAAAGCGATTTCCTTCCAAAACAGAACCCTGATTTCTATACCTCCAAACCCAAGGAAAGATTCAGGAATATTGTTGGCAACATTAAACTAAAATCCTACTGGATTCAGTGTGGCTTAGAGATTTAAAATGCTTCTCCGAGTGTTTCCTCTTCACTCGTAAAAATGTTGTTTCCTGTTATCTCAAAATCCCCCATAGAAATGTGAAACATATATTCAAACAAAAAAGTTGTTGTTTTTTAGATTACAGTATAATTGAGCTACAGTACACTCAATTGTATAAAAAAAAGAAATATATAAAAATAAAGCTGTGGAGCAGGGCTATTCAAAAGTAAGGAATGTTTTGCAAAAGACAACTTTATTTTACTTGAAATGTTAACAAAGTAGCTACACATAAGTTAAATAAATATAACTTTGCCCAGTGGTGAAAAAATACTGTCCAGACATTCTGAATATAACAATAATCTCTCTCTCACTCAAACACACACACACACACACACACACACACACACACACACACACACACACACACACACACACACACTCTAAATGTAGATGCGACAGACTGCCATAGTCTACATTTAGCTTAACCCTTTATGAGTCAGTCAGAGCAATGCGATAAATGTTTCAGGCATGTGGGAGGCTGCAAAAAAAAAAACCTGTCTGACACCTGATGCTAAGAATATGAATCAACTGACAAATCTGCCCTGTAGGGGTTACAAATATAAACAAAATAAGTAATAAAGAGTTAAAAAATGTTAATTTAAGAAAGGAGTTTCTACATATTTTATTCCGAAAATAGAAACAGCTTGCATTCATTCTTTTCTCCGTGAATATCTAATTCTTCAGTCTAAGTGAAAATAGCTACACCACAGGTATTCAGCTATTTACACCCACACCACCCCAAACCCCCTTTCCCCTCCCCCTCGTCTCATAATGGCGTAAAGCACGGATTTAAGCTACTAAGCACCAAAGCACGTTCCAAAAGTCATGGCCATATTGTAATTGAAGACGTCATTTCACACACAGTGCGCCTTACGCCTTTATCGCAGCAGGAGGCCCCCAACATCGTTACTTGTCACTGTGTTATTTTTGGGCTAACTGCTTAACTGAAATTGCCTGTTTGCATTTACTCTGAAACTAAAAATGTGTCTCTCTGTGTGTTTGTTTTCCCCTCCTAGATGGACCCAGTGCAGAAGGCAGTGATCAACCACACCTTTGGCGTGGCTCCACCCAAGAAGAAACCCATCATCTCCTGCAACATCTGTCACCTGCGCTTCAACTCCACTGTGAGTCAGACACTTCATTCAATTCAGTTCTTTCCCCTGATATCACAGAGGGAATCAAATGTGATTTATTCCCCTTTGAGCGTCCTTTGAACTTTGGAAAGTGGATAGAACAAAAGCTTGAAGAAAGGTCTGGATTTACTTTTTAACTCACTGGGGAAAGGTGAAAAAAACACCTTTAAGCACTCTTATCTGTTTTCTGCAGTATGTAGGCATTAGTTAATAACACCAATTGGGGTTGCATTTGTTTATAATAAAGTCAATTAGAGAATATGTACTGACTGTTAGACCCTCTGACCCCCTTGATGTTATAGCTGAAAGTCTGCTTTGCTAAACTTTAAAACACAAACACTTATTGTCTCGTGACCTGTCATCTAAGCCTAAGGCCCAATTTCTGACCATTTTTGCACTCAAGCGTCCACACATTTTCAACATATTTTATATTTTCTGCATCCTATTCGACTAAAAACAATCTTGAAGCGGGCTTTTCATCGTATCAGTATATTTCTAAAGCTTCCATTTTTTTAAATAGACCAATAGAAACCAGTGAGCTAGTTCTATGCGGTTTTCCTCTTTATCACATCTCCTTATTTCTATTAATTTGGCTCTCGTGCCTATGGACTTCGTTTATACATATTTGCATTTATATTGTCATGAGGAACCTGGTGGAATGACAATGACTCCTCTTTGTAAAACTTGAAGAAAGCAGGACACCAGCCTGAGCCCGTCATACCTCCCTTACTTCCTCATCTGCCTCTTTCTTCATCTCTCTGTGTCTTCCTCTCTCTGCTCTGGACTTGTGGACACAGTGATGCTGCTGTAAGAAATGTGTTTCTAGCTAACAGGCTGTCTCCTCCCCCCTCTGTGTCACATGCAGCTGAGCTGAGGGTGCTGGTTGACCCGGGAGTTGGATGCCGGGTTACAGGCAGGTACAGGGTGCCCAGAGCGGCTGGGAAATGCCCTTGATAGAGAATATTGACTAAAGGAATAGTTAAAAAATAAATTCAAGTCTTTTCATATTTTATACTCACTGTCTGTGTAGTATATAGAGTAGATTTCATTTTCACAGTCATTTATATTTGACACACAACTTCAGGTTGTCATTTAAATGTAAACATTGGAAATCCACAGTCTGATACAAACTAGGATTGTTAACCAAAGCTAACATGATTTCTAACAACAGCAGTAGATTTAACAGTAGTCGATCATGCTGAATTTTAATGGTCATTATGAGTCATTATCAGAAATGTCATTAGGATTTCATTTCTGTGAACCATGAACAATCCACAGCTGTCAACATATTTCAGTATGTACCAGAGCAGTGGACCAAAAGACCAGCATCCCTAGAGCCAGACCACTAGCAAACCTAATGTAACAAATGTTTTAAGAGAGGAATTCAAACCACATAAATATAGAGAGATGGTTTTCAAGAAGTGAATTCACAATGTGGAATTTTATTAGAATCAACTCAAGCAAATACACAGAAGCATACATACAGCCTGCATAGTGGTAATATATAGAATAAACAGTAAGAGGTATATATGAATATGCTAAGATATATAAACAGAATTACATTTTGCGTTCGTTAAGAATTATAAGTACAAGTAGGTTACAAATACAAGTAATGGCAATAGTAAGATATTATGTACGGTATATAGTTGCTCATAAAGTACAGTAAAATACTTTTCTTCTGTATGAAGACAAAGATGGATGGCTGTGAAAATGATTTCCACTCTTTATAGTACATGACAGGTGTGCATAAGAAAAAGAAGAGACTTGAAGATTTTGAAATTATTCCTTTATTGCTGCTAAAATCATTGAAAAAAGCATGAAAGATTCAAGCCTGAAGGATCGCACATGATATTCTGCCCTGTTGTCTAGGACAGTGGTTTGGGCATCAGTGGTGTGAGAATGCATAAAGCAGCTTGAATCAGCAGACAGGCTCCTTCAGGTTTCTAACTAAGGATCTATGGTGAACTCATACTACACTGGCATGCCAGATAGTATGGCAGTATGCGGATGGGAGCAGATGTATCCCTCTGAGTTGAATATCACGCTGAATGGTTAGTGTGCACTGACATTCAACGCAGCCAAAGGGGTCGTTCACCCTTTGCTCAGCCCTGTATCCCCCCGCCACACACTTTGACCCACTGTGGTACCCTTTCTGTTTGTGTAGCAGCCTAAGGTTGAGGCAAAGTGTTGATGGGGAGAATCGTACTCCATGAGTGTGCACACAGTCACTGAAAGATCTGCACACTGAGCTCAGAGACTGTACAGTGTGTGCCTGGAAACTGGATAATTTGAGCAATGACAAATTATCTAACGGCCTCGTGTGAAGCTAGATCCTCCAAGTCTTGTTACACTGTTCAAAATGCAGACTATGTGACAATGTGTAGGGAGTGCACTTGTGTCTTCAATATACAGAACGGCATTTGTGTTGAAAAAATGTGTGATCTGAAATTATGAGACTGGTTCTGTTTGCGTTCTTGTTATTGTTATCAGATCTCATGAAAAGAACAAAGTCCACTCAACATCACTACCTTGTCTGCGGGACTCAAGACCATTCATCCATATTGAAATATTTAAAAATGTCACATAAATATTATTGTGTGTATATAAATTACTTCTTTAAACAGCAGTCATGTCAAGCGTGTTACTCAAACACATATTAATACACATACAGTCTAGCGTGTGTATGCCAGTTTGTTAAAATATACGTTACAGTGCCCATGTTCATTGTAACTAAGGAAATGAGGCTCAACAAATGTGTAAAGTTAATAAATGGTTGGTTTTGGTTTTTGGTTGACAATAATAACAATCTAGAATATCTCTAGACCCATCTTTTATGACTTCTGCTTGTTTTGTATACTTTATGTCATGTATAGGTTTCTCCAGGTAATGAAGCTTTCAGAACGTTTCACCTTCAGAGAGTCGGTCATAACTCCCAGAAGACTTGAGATACCACAGTAAATAAAAAGCAAAGGTGTAAAAAATAAAATAAATAACTGATGAATTTCATTTATCTGTTTCAGAGTCCTATTGTAACACCTGATATTCTTACAGTGAATACGAAACATTTACTCTTATATATTTCTTCCTCTAGCTACAAAGAGTTAACATTTTTAAACAGCCTCTCGGGATGGAGTTTGCTCATTTTTCATGAATTAAGCTAAGTGATCATAAAATGTTATTGAATAGTAAACAGGAAAGCTATATAACCTATTGTGAAGATATTTGTTTTGAGAAACAAATGAATCAACAAAATGCTTTACAATATTGCTGTTTGTTTCCTGGAGCTAAGTAGAGCATGTCAAATAAATATGTGCTGTATTGTGTGGAAATATTAATTGTTTATGGATTACCAGATAATTGTGTTCTGCTTCACATGTTTTGTTTCTACAGTATGTTGGTGCACTTTTATTGGCTAGATCCTCTGTCGAATACATTAAACTTTATCTAAAGCCATCAAGAGCCATTTTGGGATCCCTTATCCGCATGCATCTGTGTTCGCACTGCCACAAATGTGTTTCCTCTCTTGATAGGGAGGCACAGAGGTCATTTTCTGTGGCAGAATATAACGGACACGGGCCATTTTGTGTCAAAACGAATCAGTGGGAAGATGAGGCAGTGGGCTCAGAGGATGGTCATGAGATGTCATCTGATGCTCATTTGTGCACAACCGTGACGGCGATGATGATCAAAAAGAGCGATGTCACTTTTCCTTAGAGTCAAATTCTCATTGCATGAACTCCATGGAAGCATGTGAAGCCAAAGAGATGGAACAGATGGAAAGATTACACTTTACTGATTTCTGCTGCCGTTCATTAATGTAATCATGTCAGTGGCTCTATTCATATACTGTACACTCACGTTCTCTTCTGTTTGTTCTGCCCTTATATGTGTGTGCTAGACTCAGGCAGAGGCCCACTACAAGGGTCACAAGCATGCTCGCAAGCTGAAGGCCCTGGAGACGCAGAGGAACCGGCAGAAGAACGGACAGAACCCATCCATAACTGGAAAAGACAGAGACCGAGAGAAGGGGCTGATGGGAGGAGGAGCGCAGCCCACCAACTCAAATTTAAAAGACATAACGGGTATAAATCTTTCCTTTTTTTTTAAGGTGCCACTCTCTCCCTCTTCTAAGTAATTAGTGTTAATTGGAGAGACATAAGCGGCACTAAAGCTTGGGAAGCTGTCACTCAGTCAACTGGCTAATTAGCAGCTATTACCTGTGCTGCTATCATTGGCTATGTCAGATAGTTAATTACTCCCATCAAGCAAAGATGTGAAGCACCTGAAAAATAGATGCTATCTAAGGAGCGATGTAGTGGTGTTACTGACTTTGAGATTTCATTTTGACTCAATGCAACACCCACTTACAGTTCCTTTTTCCTATAATGAAATGTGTTGTCGCTTGCTAATGGGCACGTCAAAGGGTGGAGTAGAACATTATGGGAGAGAGAAGAGTAGGAGTAGCGTGCGCCTTCATGTTTTCTTATCAAAATATGACTTAATTAGAGTAGTAGTAGACCAGACTTGTTGAGACCAGACATGGAGGAGGAGGCCAGAAACAAAGGCAAACAAATGTTTATCTTATTGCAACAAAAAATTAAGATTCACTTAGAAGTTTGAATTTAAAGTGGACCTATCATGCTATATTTGAAACATATATTGTAGGTCCATACCTATATAAAACATGTCTCTGAAGTTCATGCATTTTAGCCATGCCTCATTTCGCTCTATTTGGTCTTTTCCAGCCCTGTTTTTGCAAGGGCTGATTCTGTGACTACAGCGCCACTTACAGGCCTGGCATATGTACTACAGCGACTCCAGCGCTTTCGAGCGGTCTCTCATTCCCTTGATAGGTGGAGAGTTGCCCATATACAGTAGGCGGAGCACCCCTTTTCTGACGTCAGAAAAATTCAAATAATAATCAGCTCCGTTGCAGCCCCGTTTTTAGAGATTTGGGTACAGAGGAAAAGAGAGAGGGTTGTGTTTTCTGACATACCGGGGACACATATTCATGTATAAAAGACGTACAAAAGTGCATTTTGCATGATAGGTCCCCTTTAAATGTTGGTAGGTTTGAAAATAGCTTTGCAATTTCCATATTTGACGTCATACTGAGAATACAAGTCTGAAGACTATGTTCACTTAGAAGGCCACCTAATGTATATTTCTCTTTATCCAACCCCTTGGTGAATGTTGTACTGCACAAAAATGATGATAGATCATGCCCTTATTGTCTTTTAGTCTCCCCACTTCTCATTCTTTAATAAGGAAAAGTCACCATCTTCCTTTCTTTACTCTGTCTAGCTTTTCTTTTAATAATTGATCTTCCCCCTCCCATTTTCTTCTGCCCCTATCATTTTTCTTCCATCCACACAATGATAAGCTTGTTTCTTTCAGGGGTTGCCATGGTTTTTGATTGATGGTGACAGAGTGAGCTGCTGCAAAGATAACGAAAAATTGACAGAGACAGAGGAAGATTGATTCAGAAAAGATAATAACAAAGGGAGGAAAGTGTGCAAAAATTAAAGAGAAAAGAGAGCAAAAAGTATAATATCAGGACTTTATTAAGGTATAGAACAAAAACAGAAAATGACTTGTCGGCGCCACAAAAAGACGGATAAGAAAATAAAACAAAGAGGATTGCATTAGTCAAATATGTATTTATATCTTAATTGTGTAAAATTCATTTATTGATTGTTGTTGTTGTTGTTGTTGTTAACTCTACTGTACAGGCTTTTGTTTGCTGTGGCTTTACAGGCGTAATGATCTCAAAGCTAGAAAAAAAGGATTTGTGAGCAGTGTATGTTATAACTCAAAATAATGAAGATTTACCCACATATTTGGTGTTTATTGACGTTTTTTTCAACAACTAAAACTTTTGTTGGCATTGAGTGAACGCTGGTAATGTATATAGAAAGATAATGACTGATTGTAACAATATCTCTTCCTAAAGTAGATACAAATGTTGAAAAATACTGAATAATAACTTTTATTTTACAATACTAATTATCATCATCAGAATAACTTTACATACTTTTTGCATTTTGCTTTTGCATTTACTAACATTTAACCGTATAATAAAAAAACCTATCATATTGTAACTCAAAGTGTAACTTCTTTGTTTATTTGTCTTTCCTCAGGCCCAAGTACCTCCTCCCAACCTGCAGAGCAGCAACCAGAAACCGTGCCGGAGAGCCCACTGGTTCCCTCTCCGTCCTCACAGCTCTTACCCACAGACTCCTCCTCACTCGGGTCTCCTCAGCTGTCTCCACAAATCTGCGCCGACTCTCAGCTTCCTGGTCTACCTTCTGACAGTCCTCCAGTGGAGGAGTGCAGCCCGGCGTCCGGTTCAGCCCCTCAACCTGACCCTCAGGGGAGCTCCACGGGAGGTGAGAAGGAGGTGGTGGGGAAGGTGGAAGAGACTAAGGAGGCCAAGAGCGACAAAAAACCTCTTCACTGTCCTACGTGCAAAGTGACGGTCAATTCGAGCTCACAGTTGGAGGCTCACTGTAGTGGTATGTCCTACAATACTACTGATATTATTTAGTGGAAACAGACAACTTTTCCCCTTTAATGTCTCCAATTGGCATCATTGTGGGCACTGCTGTTGCAAAGACAGCCGTGTTGCTTTCCATTTTCCTCAGAGCTACCAACAACCCAGGACACAATAGATCGAAATGTAGTTTGCAACATGGCAACCGTCCAAATCAAAAACCATAAATAGTCCAATTTGACTTAGAAACCGTATATACTGTTAGATCTTTGGATGAGTTCTTAGCTATTTCTTTGAGATGCCTCCTGGTGCAGATCTCTCTGGGAGTTTTTGATTCAGTGTATATGTTTGGGGCTTTTTTTGTGAAAGGTTCAAATTAAAACCAGCTGTTAACAATGTAGAGCCAATACAAAGTTTGCCGTCTTGTATCAGACGAAAGAGCCTACTTATTACTTATTATGATTGTATTAGCTTCATAAGTAAAGGCCCATTTCAAGGCTCTCCTCTTCCTTTGTGTGCCGTACATCGAGCCTTCATTTTCCCGTGAGATCGCAAGCCAGAGGCTGACAGAAATGATCTGAATGCCGATGGTGTCACTATTGTAGAGCCGTTACAATGCGCAATCAACATTTACTTCATAATGATACGTTCAAGAATAATTGTGAATGCCACTTTAATGTTAGCTAGTTTTTTATTCTAACATTCAGTCCTCTTTGTTGGCTGATTCAGGTTCTAAGCACAAACAGATGCTTGATGGTCACAAGGGCAGCCATTCACAACGCAGGGTCCGGATGTCATCATCACCCAGGCCCACCAGTCGAATTAAGCAGCGAATGGGCAGCAAGCCCAGAGCCTTGGTGGGTGTATCCAGCCAGCCTTTTCACTGTGAAATGTGCCAGGTGTCCGTCAACTCAGAGACACAGCTGAAGCAGGTGGGTTTAACCTGATATTATAAATGTAAAAGATTTGACTACAGAACCCTAACCTTGGTGTTTCTCAATTCAAGATTTGTCTATTTGGTTTTCCTAATCAGTGCTGTCCTGACTGAATAACTTTATATTGTTGCCCCTTTTTAGCACATGAGCAGCAGGAGACACAAAGAGCGTTTGGCTGGGAAGCCTGTCAAGGCGAAGTTCACCCCTTATAATAAACTACAGTCCAGTGCTATCTTAGCGGTGAGAATTTGTTACACACACACACACATACATTTGAAATAACATAATCAATTATTCCTGGTCTTGTGTCAACATATTTACAAGTTTAATGACTGCTTAGTGGTTTATAAATATAAATTAATTTGTTATGGTAAAACACACTCTTGTCCAGACGGAAATATCTCAACATAGCTTGGATGGACTGCCATGACATTTTGAACAGACATTGATGGTTACTAAATGGTGAATCGTCATGCCTTTAATGATACTCTGACCTTTTTATAGAGGCATCATCAAGTCAGAATTGACATTTGTCCATTGTTTCATGTGTATATGCATGTGTATGAGCAATTTAGACACAAGCTAAATTAATGATGTTACCAAGATGTACTCTGTGTTAAGTGTTAATTAGCAAATGGGGAACAAGGTAAAGGTAAGTTATAACGGCTAATCATCAGCATCTTAGAATCTCATTGCAAACCAGTTAGCAGGATCATTTTGATATGTATTGTGACTTTGGTTTCAGACTAAACTGGCCCTGCAGAAGCACTTTTCCAAGGCCCTGCCGGCGGGGTTCCTGGCAAACCACCTCAATCAGGCTGCTTTGTGCTCCATGGCTTCTGGAACCTTGGGACTTCGCCTGCCGCAGGGGCCCACAGCCATCATCCACGGTCCCCTGATCAGCCCGACACTCTTCAGGCCTGCCCCAGGACCTCTGAGGGCCACACATACACCTATTATCTTCTCTCCTTACTAGCAATGAGCCACGCTAGGTTGGAGGACTTACAGTAGAGTGGACATTACCTAGCCAAAGCTGGACTAGCAGGAAAGACAAGCATGGTCGGTGAGGATAAGGTACGGGACCCCCTAATGGACACCGGGACACAACGCAGAACGCGCTGGCAGCATATCAACATGTCATGTTTGGCAGGTTTTAGTCATAAGAACAGTATGCCCACTCCCTAGTGTGGATTGATACTTCAGTACTGACTGACCATATTGTCTCCTCTTTCAAAATGGACGGACCATCACTCAGCTGTTTCCCCTCGACTTTGTGTTGAGTGCATGATCCCTGGGGTCTGGACCTCTCTGGAAGCCATATTGACAAGCATCTTTTAGTTTTATTTATAAGATAATCCTAGACTAATACAATAGCGTGAGTAAATGTAATTAAGTGTTTGTTGCCAAAATTCTTTAAATTTCAGAGCTTTCTAATTTTACTCTGGGAGAACAAGTACAGTACTTCATTCCTGCTTTAGTCTTCATAACCAAAATCAAGAAAAAATACAGTTTGCTAATGAAATGACAAAGGAGATTGATTGCTGAGGATATTGCTTCTAAGTAAATGTACATGTCTACAGCCATTGTCTGAAATGTATGTGTTTCTTTATAATTTATTTAAGATAAATACATTCATTTCTCTGTCTGTTTCTCTCTTGCTCTCTGTGTTATGAGGTGACAATCAACGACCACCCTGATATGATGCCAAGAATTCTCGCCATATGGAAATACATTCAAGACTTGTTTTTCGTTAAAGTTATAAGATTAAAAACTTGTGTGAATAAATAATGTTCAGCAACAGCTTGATGCTGCGCATATGAACAGACTCGCTGATGTGTGCTGTTGCCCAAAATGTAAATCATGTATCCACAAGTTATTTAATGTGTCTTTGATGTCTTTATTAAATCTGTTATTTTTGTAAGAGAATTGTATTAAAAGTCAATCTTCTTTTACTTTAGAAATCCCCTCCCATCTGATTGTGTTGTTAAATCATTTTAAGCAATATTTTTGTTTTGAATTGCCCCTCGGTCAAATGTATGAATAGTGTAAGTGTGCATCAATTGCAATAATGTAAATGATTATGTGGAAAAAAATGTCAATACTGTATTCTATATGAACTTATAAATGGTACTGTCTTTTTTACACTTGTGGTATTTTCTTCCTTCATATTCAAATATGAGTCTCTTCTATAAGAAAGTGAGTCCTGATAGATATACAGTGAGTAAAGGTGTAGTCCATGATTGATAATAGTTATGGGCAAGAACACTAAAAGTATTGCATCATCAGTAATATACTGTTCTCATTTGAGATCACTCAAAGGCCAGGGATATCATAGGCAAAAGAAAATAATAAATACATTTTTTTAACAAAATGAATCATCAAGTACAGTAGAGCATATCAACTGTGGAGAGTCACTGAACTCTAACTCCAATCCTATAGCTGGAAACTGTTGAGTGGGAAAGTCATGCTAATGTGTGCCCCATACCCGATACCTTATGATACTCTAGTGCCCTCTATTGGTATTTTGCTATAAAAAAAAAGAAGCAAGATGGGTTGAGCGGAGATGTCAGGGATTTTTCTGAAATATTATACATTTTTACCAATCTAAAATATACAGAGCGTATAAGTATAAATTAAACAGAAATGCCATTGAAATCACTGTATTGATACACTAACTGTGTTTTTCTATAGTGTCAGCTCTTAATGTGACACTATCTCTAAACAAAGTAAGCCAAAGCATTTATTTCATCTGATAATTGTAAGTCACTTTGGATAAAAGCGTCAGCTAAATGACATGTAATGTAATAATTCCTGATGATAGCAGCCTGATGGCCTCAAACACAGTAACAAGGTAAAACAGTAATTACTGGTGATTTTCCTCCTTTTTCAGAACATACATTTTTAAAAGCAAATGTACATAACTTTAAATATTGATTAAAGCCACATATATAATATAACTATGTAATATTGTATAATTGATGATGTGATACAAATCCTGCTTTGGGAAAGTTATGCAAGAATATGTTGTATTTTGTATATTGTTTGTGTATGTGTTTTCTTTTATCAGTCTATAATAATAATAATAATAATTATAATAATAATAAACAATCTTTAATAATGATAATATAATAATAGTTATTATTATTACAATTGTAATAGAGTTGAACTTTTTTTTTTTTCAAATTATAATTTCATTCATTTCAATTGGTGACAAATTCCTTCAGACAAACATCTCTAGCTACTGATATGCATTTCTTATTTGCTACGCATTTAGGATTCTAAATAACATTAATATTAACTAAGAAACAACCCTAAAAGGACGGGGTTCATTATGAAATGTAGTGTTACGTTTTCCTTTTTTTTCATAGGCCTACTTATGACCTCAAAAACTGAAGAAAAAAAGCTCTCTTACCGGAAATGACGTAGGTTCGTGTTCGTCCTTTCCAGAAAAAATGGCAGCTGTTGACATCGACGTACCGGTGGACACAGACCTTGAAATCCCTAATCAGGATGACTTGGAGCGGTAAACATTTAAATGTTGTGTGTGTTTAGTTGTGATGTGTGTATAGTATCAAAATAACCCGGGATTCACGGACTGAACCAACCCGCCGCTAGCTGACAAGGCTCGGACACAACAACGAGATCACGAGCTAACCAGGCTAGCTTTACCTGGGAAAAAACGGCCCTTTATACAACATCTTACATTTGATTAGTTGTCATAATAACAGGCAGTGGCATAATTGTAGTTGTGACTGTTACATCAGTCCGCATATTGTGGGTTTCTTCTATTTCACTTCGAAACTTAATCGTCAAGAGAAGCTAGCTAAGAAAATTACCGTGTCTCGGCACATGCTCGGTTACAGCTTTTTAAAAATATTTAGTAATGTGAGACCCATTAGTTTTTTTAACTATTTGTACTGACCCATTTTAAATCTGAACATGTTAAAAAAAAAAAAAACAGGTACAGTATTTTCTTTGTTGCCTAACAGCAGATTTATGTGCTTAGATCTTTCTAGAAAGTTCCAGAAGAGGCAGGCAGATAGCATTTAGCTGGACTCAAATGATCAGATCAAGAAACAGTCATTATATAACTTTAAAACATCTAAAACGGCCCAAATTAGTAGTACTTTAGTGTTGTGATACCAAATTAATGTTTTCAAAAGTAAAAAGCAAATTGGATAAATGCATTTTCTTTTATAGGAATCTTCTAAATGCTGCACATACATGTACAAATTAACCACTTCACTGCTGAAAAAACCTGGCAACTGAAATGTAAAGTTGACAGTCTGACTTTGAGCTAACATTGCTTAACAAAAAAGTTGGAAGCTAATCTGTACTAGTGTCCAAATGTAAAATTAATTGTTTGAAAGAAGACATGTTTCCCCTCTCTATTGTGTTAATATTTGAATGATTTCTGTAACTGAAACTATGGTAAGCTATTAGTCGGCCAGATAATATAAAAAGGAAACGTGTAATTGTTTTGTGACCCATTTAAAGTAATACAAAAAAAATCCCCTGGCTGAAATTGAAGAGGATTTGAAGATTTCACTTTATAATAAAAAAGGTTGATGAAAGCTTCTGAAGGGTTCAGTGAGATGTATTACATAAGTAGTCAGCTGCATTTCTGGTCAAACTCCAAGTCAGAGCTCAACAATAAATATAAAACATTGAAATAAAAAAAAATGTACTAGTGCAATCTTCAAATTTCAAGGCAAAATGTTGCCAAAGTACCATTTCAAGTCTAATATTCTTATGACAAATGAAGGGTGAATATGCTTACGATATCACCCAGGGCAGCAGCATGTGACAAATGTTATAAAATAACAGAATTTAACGTACACTTATACACACACTAATCATTGTTATAAGTTGTGTTGGTCTTACTAAAAGAGCCCAGTTTTGCAGTAAATCGTTGCTGCATTCCTATCTTTTGGTTTAATTTCTCCTGATTCCCAATCTGAATTGATGGAAAGAACTGCCCATGATGTCACTGACTTGGGTGTGGCATCAAAAGCAACTCTTTTGAATACTTCGTCACACAGAGAGGCAGCCTCTCCCTTGAACCAGACAGTGTAGATTTACCCTTTAACACTTGGCTCTTGAAAGGGCTGCAGCAGGTGAATTTCACTGCTATGTTTAGTACTGCAGCTTCCAGGACTGAGTGTGCCCTGCGCTACTGTCCCAGTTCCAGGTGTGACTAACTCAGTCCTTTCAGGCTCTTCTTCGTTTCCAAGAAATTCTCTGATGGAAACAGATGACCAAACCAGCTGGTCTGTTTTCAAAAAATGCTCTAAATAGTGATTTATGTGGTGCTTTTCATTTGTTGTCTGATTTATTGCTGAAAAGTTTGATTTTGCTATGTTTGATGAGAACATTACTAATGTATTTATAATTTACCTGTTCCAACTTGACATTGATTTCTGATTTATTTATTTTTTTCTGTAGTGAGGCTGAAGGCTTCAAAGAGCAAGGAAATGCATTCTACAGCAAGAAAGATTACTCCGAGGCTTTCAACTACTATACCAAGGCCATAGGTAAGATTACCACTCTTTACCTATTGACCAATTTTTATTCATATTCTCCTATCGAAAAATGCTGATATTCTCATTTTGTTGCGCCTCTCCCAGCAAATCAGCAAAATACATTACAGTGACATATGAGTCATTGCCCCCTCCTGGGATATTTCCCATCACATGTCCCCTCCATGTATTTTAAAACTGTAACTTGACTTCTGCCATTTTAATGGACATACAATATATTTGCTGTATTCATCACTTTTTTGCCCCTACATCCCACTTTGCCTTTGTGACATGGGTTTTCTTTCTTTTCTCTCAAGATGCCAGTCCCAAAACCGCCAGTTATTATGGGAACAGGGCAGCTACCCTCATGATGCTCTTCCGCATTCGTGAGGCCCTAGAAGACTCCCAGCAGGCTGTGCGGTTGGATGAATGTTTCATGAAGGTCGGTTTGAAAATCATCTTCATTTTTTTGCTTTGCCTGCCGCTAAGATACACAGAAAAGTGGGTTTACGTTTTCACGCTGTTTTAAGTAGGACATGTTTCCCGTCTGTCCTCCAGGGTCATCTACGTGAGGGAAAGTGCCACCTGTTGTTGGGAAACGCCATGGCGGCCAATCGTTGCTTTCAGAAGGTCTTGGAGCTGGAGCCTAGCAACAGAGAGGCCCTGCAGGAGGTGCGGATCACCTAAACATTTTAGATTTCATGTTATTCTCATTTAGGAATACATTCAATTGAATAACATACTAAGAACAGCCTTGAAGCTAAACGTTGAATCTTGTAACTCAAACCCATCTCTTAACAATGTAAATAAAGTTTTGATTATTGTCCTTATGTTTCAGAATAAGACTGCCTCAACTCTACTAGAGTACGAACGGATGGCAGAGTTTGGCTTTGAAAAACGGGATTTCAGAAAGGTATTTCATTCCCTATTTCTTTCCCCCCCACCAAACTCATTAACAGTGCAGCCCATTTAAGATGTGATCAGTTGTTCACGTTGTCCGACTAGTTTTTCTTTGCATTTAGGTATTTCTAACAACTTTTATAACCATGAATATGCTTTGGTTTGTAAAAGCCCAATATTTAAACACGCTGACAGAGTTTACAGGCATCTACTTGATTATTTGTACAAATACTTACTGTCCATTGAAAACTGTGTTTAATAGTTCTGCTTATACTAGGACGGGTAAAATGCAGAATCTTAACTTCCCGTTGCCTTCTGTTTAAATGTATGACAATAAAAAGCGTATCTAAAATCCCCCATTTCCATAGTTTGCACACTATTTACATACTTCTCTTCACACTGTTGTTTGTTTATTTTTGAATTCATTGCTTAATGAATCAAATATTGAATTGTATTAATGGGCTCTTGTGCTGATCCAGGTGGTGTACTGCATGGACCGGGCCTTAGTTGTGGCTACAGCCTGCCACCGCTTCAAAATCCTCAAGGCCGAGTGTCTGGCTCTGCTGGGTCGCTATCCAGAAGCCCAGTCTGTTGCAAGGTAGGACCCACTGCTGTTAGCTTCACGCTGTATGATGCTTTTGTTACAGTTACCGTGATGCATTCATTTTCTTGAATTGATTTAACTTGAAATATGTTTCCAGGTTCTGCTTTAGTTGCTTTCTAAGAAGAGGAATTAGATGTACAGATTCTTCAGATCTTTCACTATACTTTCTTTAACAGTGATATCCTGCGAATGGATTCCACGAACGCAGACGCACTCTACGTCCGAGGCCTGTGTCTCTACTACGAGGACTGCATCGATAAAGCCGTGCAGTTCTTTGTCCAGGCTCTGCGCATGGCTCCTGATCACGAGAAGGCTCGGTTAGCCTGCAGGGTAAGATTGGAGTTCTTTTCTTCCTCCTGACGCAGTATCTATTTGAGAAAATCAAGTATTTTGAATGAATAAAATCCAGATTTGTATGACATTCTGCCTGTGTTATCTTAGTTGTGTATGTTTTGGCACAGTGCAACACATTTTCAGATTTTCTATATGTTCACCACTTGCTATGGCTAATCCTTTATGGCATGATGAAAAGGGTGCATATATAAAAAAGACAGTTAAGAAATACTAGATAGATGTTGATTTGTTTTGACTTGTTAGCCATCCACCATAGAGTGCCACAGTGACGCGTCCCAAAAGCCGGAAGTAAGTTAGCATTTTACCACTTCCAATTCTTCTCCATAGAATAAATTGCATTGGTTCCTATTGCCCTATTATGGGCAAACAATTGTTATTAACAATTAATTATTAATAGGGCCCGGTCTAATTATATTGGTTCCAAAATGTGCGCTCGTACTCCTTCCGGGTTTTAGGCCGCGTCACTGGCACTCTATACACACCTTTGGTATTGTTGTGACAAACAGTGTAAAGAACTTGTTTTTTACAGACACACTCGGGCTTAAATTTCACTTCAAGTTTCAATATATCTTCAATATTTTTTAAAGTAACATAATGAATTGTTCCCTTTCTAAATCAGAATGCCAAAGCATTAAAAGCCAAAAAAGATGAGGGCAACCTGGCATTTAAGAGCTGCAGCTATGACGCTGCCTACAAGCTGTACACAGAGGCCCTGACGATAGACCCCAACAATATCAAGACCAATGCTAAACTCTACTGCAACAGAGCCACGGCAGGAGTAAAGGTAAGGAATTAAAGGGCATATTGCCATTCCAAGGCATTTTATAAATAATGCTGTCTTATTATATGCTTTTAAATAGCAATCTTGCAAAGTGTTCAGGCTCTTTTTCCTCTTCTACAGCTGAGGAAACTTAATGAAGCCATTGAAGACTGCACCAGTGCCATCAAACTCGATGATACCTACATCAAGGCCTACCTAAGAAGAGCTCAGTGGTATGTTCCACAGACATGAAGACAATTTGACTTATTGTATGCTCAGTGTTGTGCAGTTTTTTACAATACCTTTTGTGACCTCTTAGTTTCATGAACACAGAGCAGTATGAGGAGGCCGTGCGCGACTATGAAAAAGTTTACCAGACAGAAAAAACGTCAGGTAAGCTGGTGTTTGTTTTCTGCATGGTTACCTTTTCTTAACTGATAGATTGGCTCAAATTTCACCACTCACATTTGATCCCTTTTTAGAGCACAAGCATCTGCTGAAGACGGCACAGCTGGAGCTGAAGAAGAGTAAAAGGAAAGATTACTACAAGGTGCTGGGAGTCGGCAAAAGCGCCACCGAAGACGAAATCAAAAAAGCCTATCGCAAACGGGCCCTCATGCACCACCCTGGTAGGTCGCTTGGTCTTTGCACCAACATGCAGGATACCACCTCTGATTCAGGGTTCTCGCGGTCATTAAAAACCTGGAAAAGTCATGGAGATTCAAAATACTAATTCCAGGCCCTGGAAAAGTTATGAAAAACAATATTTTTCCCAAAGTTTTGGAAAAGTCATGGAAATGTAACCAAAGTTACATCAAATATAATTTATATTTTATCTAATCGCCGAAA
>NW_011370184.1:222760-231066 GCF_000735185.1 Notothenia coriiceps
GGTTCTCGCGGTCATTAAAAACCTGGAAAAGTCATGGAGATTCAAAATACTAATTCCAGGCCCTGGAAAAGTTATGGAAAACAATATTTTTCATGGAAATGTAACTAAAGTTGCATCAAATATAATTTATATTTGATCTAGTCGCCGAAATAGTAATACTATAATGATAATAAATACTGTATAGTAATGAAACGGGAAATGGCATTTAACTGACGAGGTATTTTGCTAGTGAGAGATTTGAGTTGCTTTAGCCTGTCGAAGCTAGTAAGCCTACTATTGGATTTGTTTTAGATAGGCACAACATGTTTCAGATCTTATTTTCCTTTTCCATGTTAAAATAAACCATTTTCAGTGGTACCGCTAAGAGAGTAATGTTTTTGGTCATGGAAAATTAGGTAAAGGTCATGGAGAAGTCATGGAAAAGTCATTGGTGAAAAAGTGTGATTACTGATTACACATTTGAAGGATTATTTATCAAGGTTTCTGTATTGCTTCATCGTCTTGCAGACCGCCACAGTGCAGCGACCCAAGAGGTTCAGAAGGAGGAGGAGAAGAAGTTCAAGGAGGTGGGCGAGGCCTTCACTGTGCTCTCCGACCCCAAGAAGAAGATGCGCTACGACAGCGGCCACGACCTGGAGGACGAAGGCTCCTGTGACGGCGGAGGTAGAGGTTTTTACACATTTTTTTTTTTCCTTGATAAATGTAAATTGAACCTGCATTTGTATTTTACAAAAAGTATTTTAAAGGTATATATATTTTAGAACACAATCATATGCCTCTTTTATGCTGTGTTTCTCTGTGTCTGATTGAACAATGTCGAGTCACAGTTTATAGGCTGTCATTACACAGGTTATGCAAAATAAACAAATGTGCGTCTATTCGAGTCAACACTTGCAGAGTCTATGCAAATTGAAACCTTATGCAAAGATGATGGTTCAAAAGAAATGTTTCAAAGCAGAAATGATGGCTTATTTTTGCAGGAAAAGCACAATTGTAAATAATAGCTTGAATTGAATTCCATGTAACCGGTTCTATTTCCTGGTACTGTCCATGCTGGTTAACTGTTACACAGTAATTGGTTGTTATAAATATGAACTTCTGCACTCCAAGCATTATAAAAAACATCTTTTATTTTGTGGTACTGAGTACTCAACGGATCCCAATAACCCACCTTTAACTTTAGGGTTTGTTTTAGGTACAGGACGCTATTAGTTTCCTGTATCTCTCTGTAGTGTACATATGCAATGCAGTGGTGACACTGTATTATGATATGTTCAGTGTCAAATAGCTTGATTCACCTCCACTCTGTTTAGCCTAATGAATCATCTTGTTCTACCTTGACCTCATCGTAACCAGCTAATTCTGCTATATTATCTTTTCCTAGATTTTGATGCAAACAACATCTTCAGGGCTTTCTTTGGCGGCCATGGTGGTGGTGGAGGTGGAGGAGGAGGACACGGAGGACAAGGAGGAGGGGGAGGATATAGTTTTGACTCTAGTCCAGGTATGTTTGCCCAGTTCAGACATCCTTTAGTTTATTGAAGCACAGAATAATTGATAAGGGAAATCACATGATATGAACTAACTTTTATTTTTCTGTTTTTCAAGACTCTGGACCTGGAAATTTCTTTTTCCAGTTTGGTTAAAGTGAAGGAGCATGCGGGAAAATGCCGCCCTGCAGTTGACAGAATCAAGTTGGACCCACAGTCACCTCCTGACGCTCACACTCCTGAGTGTCTCGCAAAATCTCCCCACTATTTTTTTTTTTTTAAAGTTGTTTTTGATTACTCCATGCACTCTTAAATTCTCTGCCCCGCATTGATGCTAACAAAAAGTGGGAAGGATAATTGAGAGACTTTAGTTAAGAATTAACATTGTAAATAAGAAAGTGCTTAAGAAGTCTTTTTTTTTTAGGAGGTTTGGATCAGCTGATCAGAGCATGCCCCTTTTGCCAAAATCAAAACGATACTAAATTGAAATCTTGTTAAACTGCCTATACATTCAGAAGTAAGCAGTTGGTAGAAATTAATTGGAAGTGTAAGCATCATGATTGATTTTTAGAAGACTTAACATGGCATACGTTTTTTTTAAGGTTCTCCTGGGACAGCATGTCTCCATAGAGCAAGAGTCAATATGCTGTGGAAGTTCAATGTCTAAACTGACCTCAGGACAGCCTTTATAGGACAACAACGGTTTCTTGCGAGCGCGTGTTCAGGTTTTTTGGCTCACTCTGCAAATTTATAGAATCAACGTGCAGGGTTTTATGTTTCTTCTCCATGCTGCATTGTATATTTGACTCGAATGTAAAGCGTTTTGTCCATAAATGTTTTTTTCTTCTTCAGTTTTCCCTTAGTCTATTTATATTTATTGTACTGTATATCCTAACCTGTATACAGCATAATGCCAGTGTTCATTGTCTTCCTCCTTTTTTAAAAGACTCATTTGTAAATGTTTTTCACATCATCTTTGCTTTCAGATTACGCAAGTCTTTTTTTTTTCAGAAACAGGCCAAAATCAACACACACACAACACCTACAGATTTCCTACTCTCGAAAGCACTGATAACACATCTGCCCCACTGTCCCATTGAAATGTAATTGGTGCCTTACCAGAAACACCAGATCAGTTCATCTTCTTACAGTCAAACAGTACAGCAAAAGCTCAAGAGCAAGTCCTGTTTGCAAAAGGCAGCATTTACACTTGTATAGCACATTGTTTTTTGTTTTTGTGCTCTTTTACAGGTCGTGTTTAACACCTGGCCAGTGAAGGAAAATGATTTTTTTGCAATGAAATTCTTCATTCCATCAAAAATTAAATACTTCATCTCATGTATTGTTAATCACGCCTGGCTATCATCCACCCATACTTGTAATGCACGTTCCGTCAGTACAGCTCTTACCCTACTCGTTCGACCTGTTTTTAAAGGGGCACTGATGGTAGGTTGGAAACTTCTATTGTTAATTGTTCTCTCACTGATCTATGTATCATTTTTAAACTTGTCACAGTATTACTGACATGCTTTTCTTATTGCGGAAAATAAAGGCTCGTCTTTTAGTGTAATGTTTTTTTTTTTTTTTTAATCCATGGGGTAATTTACTAAAATACTGTACTTCAATTAATATAATGTATTATCTCTTCATTTAAGAGCCATAGTTACTTTCGTTAGGATTTACACATAAAAACATGTAATCTGCTTTAAAAAGTTGATGCACTGTTACAGAGTAAACTGCCTTGAACCTTGAATAGAGTAAACTGCCTTACAGAATATACCGTGGAGTAGTTTTTAAATGACACCTCAACCAGCTGGAAAAGTATTTCTGCTATATTATATAATCCAAAAACATAATTGTATACCATTCTGAAAGAGGGTTTCCCTAAAGCATAATCTTTTTACAAATGTATTCTCATAATGAAAAAAACCTATGCAATGTGTAAAGAAATAGTTTTGGAAGACTTTATTTTGGTATTTTTTAAGTCTAGTTTTATTTAAGTTAGGGGTATTATTTCTTCTTCCAGCACAGATACATTTTTTTTAAAGTGGCTCCTTTTAGAATATTTATAAACAGAAATTATAAAAGAAAACATGAACACAATCTATTAAATGTGTCTAAATTGCAGGAATTGTAAGAATATTAGGGAAATATACAAATAAATAAAAATTTTGCACATTTTAAATATTATTGCACAATAACTTCTTAAAAAATATTATTGTATAGTTAAATCAGTATTACACCATTTAGATATAAATAAATATTTGGGTGGCCTCATGTAGTCATGTGGGCGTAACTGACGTCATCACGTGACCAGGTTTGGACCAACCAGGCGCCGGCACCGACGTGTAATCGGTCGCAAGATTATGGTGCGACAGTAGGGACGAGAGTGAGGCGAGGTGGCAACTGGCAGAAGCAGACCCGGGTTCAACAACAAGTAGTGACTCTTTAGCTGTGCCATTTTACACCGGGACGTGATTCTTGCACTTCAAGGAGGTGCTACTTTAATTGACAAGGTAACCCCATCCCGTTAAATGTTGTTTTTGTACACCAACGTTAGCTTCACCAGTTAGCAAAAGGCTGCATGCAGCAGTGTTGGGCTACAGCAGTTAGCCAGTCAGACAGGACTTTCAGGTGTAAGATGCTGTAATATCTGATACAACAGCTGTCACCCTGCCTAAGACAGAACAAGTATAACTCCTTATTACTTTTTTAATTTAGCTGTTTATCTTTGGGATATATTCAAACCACGCATAATTTGCCTGGTGAGAAAAAGCAGAAATTAATCACAAACATAACTACATCAGCTCCCTGTTCTGACCGTCCTGAAAAGCTTGTTGTTTTCCTTTCCTAGCTCACTTGTCGACTTTCGCTTCACCTTATACATGTGTACATCTCCATTCCAGGAAGTTCCTTATTTACGCACAGCACGTTATTGAACTTGCTTGGTTAGCTAGTCGATGCTACTAACTATGTGGAGTGGGTGTGGTAGCTGGTACAGGAGATCCATTCACTGATGTTGGCCTGACGC
This sequence comes from Notothenia coriiceps, assembly GCF_000735185.1. Lineage (NCBI taxonomy): Eukaryota > Metazoa > Chordata > Actinopteri > Perciformes > Nototheniidae > Notothenia > Notothenia coriiceps. The sequence continues at coordinate 227,282 of NW_011370184.1, forward strand.
ACAAGATGTAGCATTACAGAATACATGGGGAAAAGTGATGCTATAGCAGCTGAAACAGTACCCCCTTTCTGGCCCCATGTGATGCTGCAGTTGCCTCCTACCAATCTCAGTCTCCTTCATCTCAGGAGCCTGTACAGTGACACATATTTCACGGCTAAATAGCTTCAAACAATAGGCTGGACCCGTGGATTATGGAAGGCTAAACACTGGGACATCTGGCTATGGAAGCATGACAGGATAGCGTGCTAAGCTAAATCCAATCCAGACAACCCCAGGTTACATTTCTTGACATACCTCTTGCAGACTGACTTTATATGTTGTAGTGCTGCAGCTGATGCAGAAGCTGCTATCATAAAGCTACTGTGAGCATTTGTAAAGCTGAAATAAAGCCATCATAACGTGTTATCAGATACACAAAGGCAGGGGGGGATATGATGCATGTTACAAAGGCTCACTGCTTATCTCTGTTTGGTCTTTAGAAGTGATTGTAAAGGTTCTTCATTGCTTTCTACATTATTTCTGATGCAGTATTGTAAGTGACATGTCTGCAGAGCAGGTACGACAACACGTTAAAAACAGGAATTTCAGGATCATCAGTGCAACTTCATATCTTACCACACAAACATAACAAAAGGATAGTTTGCTTGCTTTTTGTGGTTCATATCCTTTTTGTGACTAGACTGAATTGCAAAAACACAAATGCCTCATTTGGTCAAGCTGTGTGAATTTTGATGAAATTGACTTTAATGTTTGTGGATTAAAAGAAGGGCACTATTTATTTTGAATATCATCTTCTCTCTCTATGATGACAGTTTGAAATCCTTAGTGAGATGATGATGTAGCCTAAACAGAGACATTATTCTTACGAATGAATAAAATAAACCCAGGATTTATTCTGCCTCAAGGACACTAGTTCACGCACTATTTCATACCGTTTTAAGTTCTGGTGCATATCCATTGGTTGTGGACCTTAACTCTCTCTTGGTCTGTCTGGATTTTAGAAGTTGCCTTCATTGCCAGCTCAAGTGAATTGTATAAATATGTGACCATTCAGCAGACAGGGAATACTTTTACGCTATAGCTCAATATGTAGCAAAGGATTTGTCGCTGTGGAAATATCAAACACAAATATTGCTGCCAAAGCACCAGAAAACTTTTTAAGGTTAGCTTGAACTTAATGAAATATGCATGTCATTAGATCAAAGCTTGTCAAACTAGCTTTGTGAAACATTAGTGTGTTGGCTAGGACAATAGGTGATTGATAAAATGTGTCCTAAAAAACAGATGCACAAAACATGGATTTATTATTCAGGATTCACAATTTATTTCTATTTCTATATTTGTTCGGAGGAATGCAAAAAAAAACGAATCGATTTGTCCTGGCTTTTGTTTATTTTATCCACCAATGTTGACATGTGATGATGTAACTCTGTGAAATGAACTGTCGGCCTCTCTCTCCTGAAGGTCCTGTGCTATCCAGCGCCACCATGTCAGCGAAAGCCATCTCAGAGCAGACGGGAAAAGAGTTCTTGTATAAGTATATCTGCACCTCGGCGGCCGTGCAGAACCGCTTCCGCTATGCCAACGCCACGGCTGAGACCGACTGGGTCCGCCTGGCACAGGATCATCCATGGCTGCTGACTGAGGTGAGGCTGCAGAGAAAGACACAACACATCCTTCTGCTCGCCTGTCTTAGTTTGAGACTCTTTCCTCTGCTGATTGAAGTCATGAGGCTAATTATCTACTGTATGTACTGTGACTGTGTGCATGATTACCTTCACAGTGGCATGTGATGTATCTAGATCAGGGGTTCCCAAACTTTTTCAGCATGAGACCCAAAACAGAAATGTTGTGGTCCTAAGGGACCCAAGCTCAAAAAATGTCATGATTTTCCATAATATCTACATTTATAAACAAAGAATGCAACACACCATGAATTTAAAATGTAAATGAAAATATTTATTTAATTATAAAAGTGCATCGCAGCAATTAGGTTTCTCACCATAACAACCTTCCCTTTGAGCTTGCCCAGAAAAAATAAGGATCAAAGCAGAAAGACGAAACATGGGACGTGCAGTCAAGTATATACAGTACAAATTTCAATTATACAATCATCAAAAGTGCAATATTAAGTTTGTCGCTAGCTCAAAAACTATGTACACACCATTTTAAACTATTTTAAATGAACAAAGAACAAAGATGTTGTAAACAGAAAAGGGACAAAACACTAACTGAAGTGCAGTCAAGTGTATTCAGTACATCACAGGTGAAACCACATTTAAATGATAAGAAGTGCAACATTAAGTTTGTCACTAGATCAAAAACTATGTACACACATTTTTTAAACACTTTTTAAATGAACAGAGCTGTTTTAAAACAATGAGAGAAAAAGAAACTCCAACACATGGTAACTGATTAACTTTTTTTTTGTGGAGGCTGACTTGATAGGATGCCCTCAGTGCCCCTCTGTTCCCTTTGAATGCCTGAAAATAACAGAAGATATTATCATTAACATTGCTGGGTTATTGGGTGATTTTTAACACCAGCCGGCGTACGCTGCATACCCAATGTGGACCTGGCAACCGCATTTATAGCGCACATGTTACTTGTTAGACGCTTTTATCCAAAGCGACTTACATACTCGATACTGTGGGGAATCCCCACAGAGGGATTTTGACAGGGTTGTTGCACAAAAGACCCAAGCGCGCACAGAAGAAATCTGAGAGCAGACATTTCACGAGCGCACAGAAACAGCCTGAGTGCAAGGAGAAGGTTTTAAACTGGAACACAGGAAACCTGTAAGCAGCAATATATCTGAGTGCAAGCGTACAGTTTGAGCAGAAGCAGAGCAAATCTAAGCGCAAGCAGGCACTATTTGAGTGTGAGGACAGGGTTTGAGGGAAAGAAATACATATTCTGAACGTGAAATCAATAAAGTATGCTCTCAAATTTAAAGACCACGCTCTTGAATAAAGATAGGGAATAACCCCCATATGTATTCCTATGTGCATCACACTGCAGCAGTCACGTCCGTGCGGCTGATACTTTCTCTCGCTTTCCTTCTCATACTGCCGGTCACTTTCCCTCTAATCTTCCTGTGGTTATTGTTTCTGTTTTTCTCCCGGCCGTTTTAAAAACATTTTAGGCTAGTGAAAGTTGAAACACCGCTCTATGCCGCTGCAGAATGAAGTGGACTCGCAGGAGCGAGTAGAGGACGCGCGAGAGCGCGCAGCTGGCGGTCCGCTCCGGGGCTCAGTCTGCATTTCATCTTTAAACGTTATATCCGTATAGCGATATAACTTTAAAATTAAAAGATATGTTATTTGATTATTTTCTAGCATAAAACTTATCCTGCGTGCTCTTGCAGTGGCGTTTCCTTTCAAAAAGCGCGCGAGACAAATAACAGACAACTAATTAGTGGCTAGCACCCTGTACTACCGTTTTTCTGCTATGTTTCTCCTCAAAAAATTTTTTCGAACCGAAGTGTTTTCGACAAATCTTTACTCTCCTGCGCCGGAGGTCACACAAAATACACCTCGTCCACGAGTCATTGTCCTGGTTGTTGTTGTTCGAACTTTTACTTATTTAACCTGGCCGGTAGAGGTTGTTTTGTAGAGACGTTAGCCCTGTTTGTAGCTTCCGAAAAAAGTAGACGTTTCTCTCAGAAAGTTCTTTCGCACAAACGCTGGGCGCTTTTGCATTCAGTGAGTAGAACTTAGTAAACAAAAACACACGAACACTCAAGACAGGTGCCCAGGACAAAACTTCTAACAAAAGACATTACG